>NC_041389.1:725349948-725409188 GCF_002162155.2 Triticum dicoccoides | reverse complement strand
TAACGAGAGGGAACCCATACAATGGGTGTCTAGGCCTGGCGTGACCTCTTTAAAGGAAGTGTCGCCATGGCGGATTGTTGCTGGATCTAACCCCATTTTGCGGATTGTGTCCTTATATAGTAGGTTTAGGTCACTGCCGCCATCCATTAGGACTTGTGTAAAGTAGAGTCCGTCAATTATCAGATCTAAGACTAGGCAGTCCAGCCTGCGTTCCGGATACCTCTAGAGTAATCCTGATGGTCAAAGGTGATTGGTTGTAACAACCAGTGGCTGGATTCCTCTGGGACAGGCCATATGGCGCGTATCTCCATAGGCGCCAATCTGTTTTTTTCCTTTTGTCACATGAAGTGAATTTACTGTTTTGACTTCTTGTGGGAACTTCTTTTGTTCCCCGGTGTTCTGCTTATGGGATTCACCGTCATCCTCGCTTGGTATGTCGAGCCCCTTGTGTTTGGCGTTGAGGTTGTCGGATTGCTTGAAGACCCAACAATCTCTGTGGGTATGGTTTGCCGGCCTCCCGGGGGTACTGTGGTTTTGACATATTTTGTTCAAGATTTTGTTGAGGTTAGATAGCTCGTCACTGTCATCTTTGGGAGGCGGCTTTTTCCGATTTTGCCGAGAGCTTTTGAATCCGGCGTTGACCGCCATGCTCTTCGAGCTGTTATCCTTGATCCAGCATTGTTCCTTGCTATGGCGCGGTTTCCCGTTTCCATCTCTGAGTTCGGATGTACTTGGGTCGCTGGTGCTGCTCCGTGCCAACCAGCTATCCTCTCCTGCGCAAAAGCGGGTCATGAGGCTTGTCAATGCGGCCATTGTTCTTGGCTTTTCTTGGCCGAGGTGTCTGGCGAGCCATTCGTCTCGGACGCTATGTTTGAAACCTGCCAGGGCTTTAGCGTCCGGACAGTCGACTATCTGATTCTTTTTCGTAAGAAATCTGTTCCAGAGTTTCCGGGCCGACTCTCCGGGTTGTTGAGTTATATGACTTAGATCATCTGCATCCGGAGATCGGACATAGGTCCCTTGAAAATTTGCTCGAAAAGCATCCTCGAGCTCTTCCCAACTTCCTATGGTGTTTTCGGGAAGGCTTTTAAGCCAATGTCGGGCTGGCGCTTTGAGCTTGAGGGGTAAGTATTTTATGGCATGGAGGTCATCTCCTCTAGCCATGTGTATGTGGATGATATAATCCTCAATCGAGACTCCAGGGTCTGTTGTTCCATCGTATGCCTCTATGCTTACGGACTTGAATCCCGCTGGAAATTCGTGGTCCAGCACCTCGTTGGTGAAACATAGGGGATGTGTGGCGCCCCTGTATTTGGGTGTGCCACGATGTTTGGATATTTGTTGCGTTGCATTGCTTACTAGAGCTTGCTTTCTTGGCCCATAGATGGATCTGGTTGGACCGTCTTTTTGATGCGAATCCTTGGGCGGATAGCGTGCCGGATTGAGTGTGGCGCCCTGTGTCGCTCGATGTCGATCGTGGGGTCGTCTATCCGACCTGGTGGCTACCTTGTTTTTTGACTGTGGGGGCTCTAAGGCCTCCTTATCAAATTCCGGTAGTAATTTTCGCTTCGGATAGCTCTTTGCGTGGTGTTTGTCGCCGTACTTGTGGGCGGTGTTGAGTACTTTGCCCCATCTGATTCTGAGTGCATCTTCAGCTGTTTTGAGCTTCCGCTTCTGCTTTTTCAGGCTACACGCAGTGGCGACGAGCCTTTGGTGGAGGTTCTTCTGCTCCAGCAACTTGTCCGATGTGAGGTCGTTCGGACTATTATCTTCGTCGGGGACGGGTTGTTCGGTTTGTTTATCCAAGTTGCCTTGTTCAGACGGTTGCTCGACGGCATGTTCGTCGTCCGCCAGTTCACCCTGCTCTATGGCTGGGTCTCTGTTGAGGTCGGGTTTGGCGCGGCACTTATGCTGCCGCTTTGATTGCTTTTCGAGGGAACGATCCCTCGTTGCGCCCTTTTGATCCTCGTCGTCGTTTCTTTTAGGTGTGTCCACCATGCATACATCGTGTGATGAGGTGGTTGTCCAGTGCCCTATAGGCGCTAGTTCTTGTTTGTCTCCTTCATCGGCGTCCATACCGTCGATGTCTTCGGAGTCAAAGTCGAGCCTGTCGGTTAAATCATTGACAGTGGCTACGAAGTGGGTGGTGGGTGGGTTTCGAATTCTTCGTCGTCCGCATCCCAACCCTGCTAACCATAGTCCGGCCAGGGCTCTCCTGACAAAGAGAGAGACTTTAGTGAATTCAGGATGTCGCCAAAGGGAGAGTGCTGAAAGACGTCCGGGGCGGTGAACTCCATGATCGGAGCCCAGTTGGGTTCGATCGGAAGGGGTGCAGAAGATTCGGAGTCCGGAAAGGAGTCCGGCACCTTGGAGTCACATGCCTCACAAAGGACTAGGCTGGTATTCGGCTTGATCGTCGTAGAGATTGCAGCTTTCGGGGCGGCGTCCAACCATCCGTCCCTGATTGGCGCGATCGGCTCCGAGCTAAGGGTCGGAGCGGACACCTGAGCGGCGCTCTGAGCGCTGTCCAGCGGCAGAGCTAGATCATGTCCATTGTGACAGTGCGGCGTGCTCGGTTGTGGCTCAAATCCGTCAAAGATCAAGTCCCCGCGGATGTCACCCGTGTAGTTTAAACTTCCAAATCTGACCTGATGGCCAGGGGCGTAGCTTTCGATCTGCTCCAGATGGCCAAGCGAATTGGCCCGCAGTCGAAGCCGCCGAACACGAAGATCTGTCCGGGGAGAAAAGTCTCACCCTGGACCGCGTCGTGGTTGATGATCGAAGAAGCCATCGGGCCTAAAGGTGACGACACAGAGGAACTCTTAATGAAAGCACCAATGTCGGTGTCAAAACCGGCGGATCTCGGGTAGGGGGTCCCGAACTGTGCGTCTAGGCGGATGGTAACAGGAGACGAGGGACACGATGTTTTTACCCAGGTTCGGGCCCTCTCGATGGAGGTAAAACCCTACTCCTGCTTGATTAATATTGATGATATGGGTCGTACAAGAGTTGATCTACCACGAGATCAGAGAGGCTAAACCCTAGAAGCTAGCCTATGGTATGATTGTTGTTCGTCCTATGGACTAAAACTCTCCGGTTTATATAGACACCGGAGAGGGCTAGGGTTACACAGAGTTGGTTACAATGGGAGGAGATCTACATATCGTATCGCCAAGCTTGCCTTCCACGCCAAGGAAAGTCCCATCCGGACACGGGACGAAGTCTTCAATCTTGTATCTTCATAGTTCGGGAGTCCGACCAAAGGTCATAGTCCGGCCATCCGGACACCCCCTAATCCAGGACTCCCTCAATGATCTTTCAAACACGAGGAGCTTGCCAAAGGATAAAATGAAAAAGGGAAAGGTGAGGATCACCTTGACTCAAGTTCAAAATAAAAACATAAAGTAAGAACATAAAGTAAAGATAGGCCCTTCGCAGAGGGAAGCAGAGGTTGTCATGCGCTTTTAGGGTTGGATACACAAAATCTTAGTACGAAAGAATGTCACTTTATATTGCCACTTGTGTATGGACCTTTATTATGCAGTCTGTCGCTTTTATTGCTTCCATAACAAGATCGTATAAAGCTTATTTTCTCTGCACTAATAATTCATGCATAATTAAGGAGCAATTTTTATTGCTTGCACCGATGACAACTTACTTGAAGGATCTTACTCAATCCATAGGTAGATATGGTGGACTCTCATGGCAAAACTGGGTTTAAAGGAATATGGAATCACAAGTAGTACCTCTACTTGGTGCTAGGAATTTGGCTAGCATGAGGGGGAAAGGCAAGCTCAACATGTTTGGAAGGTCAATGACAATATACTTTAACTGAGATGTGAGAAAACATAAACCATTATGTTGTCTTTCTTGTCCAACGTCAACTCTTTTAGCATGTCATACTTAATGAGTGCTCACAATCATAAAAGATGTCCAAGATAGTATATTTATATGTGAACCTCCCTTTCCTTATCACTTCCTATTAATTGCAACGATGACCAAAACTAGGTTTATCAACTCTCAACAATTTTTATGCCTCATACTTTCTATATGTGAAGTTATCACTACCCATAAGATCAATATGAACTCTTTTATTCTTTCTACTTTCTCAAGATCATAGCAACAAAGCAAAGCACTTGACTCAACACTAATCTTTATTATAGATAGCTCGCGGACTCGAATACAAAAAGAGATCACAAAGCAAAACTGAAACTACTTGATATCAAAACTTCAATCTACTAGATAAAGATACTACTAAAAGGATCGAACTAAATAAAGCGGTAAAGATAGGAGTGAGATGGTGATACGATACCGGGGCACCTCCCCCAAGCTTGGCAGTTGGCAAGGGGAGTGCCCATACCCATGTGATTATGCCCTCGGAGGTGGTGAAGTAGGAGTTGTTGATGATGTAGGCTTGTCGTCCGTCTTCCAAGGCATAGGCTCTCCATCATAGAAGGATGATCGAGTCTCCGGGATCCTTAAATCTGCAGCCAAACTCATCCTCTTGAATCTATATTCATACTCACAGTTCTGGTTTTGCAGGTCGTAGATCTGGGCTTGGAGGTGCTCGATTTTCTCTTGAAGCTTGAAGATGGTCTCCCCAATGACTTTGGCATCCAGCTTGTGGTTGTTGGTGAACTCCGTGATCATCATTTGGTTGGCGTCGAGTCCACGCTCCACCATCCCTTGACACTTGAAAACTTGCTGCTCCACGGCTTCGAGCTTTGTCTCCACAATCCCGGTACACCTTGGTCCCTCCACATCGTGGATGTGCAGCACCCCCTCACGTATCTCAATGGTTTGAGGGTGTTGCAGCACCTCCGCGAGATAGGGGTTGATAACCCTCTCGAAAAACTTGTCCTTGGGAGCGCTTGGAGATGTCATGATGCTCTAAATCTTGAACTGAAACAGCTCGAAACGAAAACAGAGGATATTTGCGTGATACGGTGGTCAAAACCTTCGGGAGTATATATAATGAATTTTTACCGACCAAAATGCGTAACGTGCAAGAAAACGGAGTCCGGGAGGCACACGAGGTGCCCACGAGACAGGGGGCGCGCCCAGTAGGGGGAGGGCGCGCCCTCCACTCTTGTGGGAGCCTCGTGTCCCTTTCGGACTACCTCTTCCTTCCTAAAATTCTTAAATAATCCAAAACTGATAAAAATTGCCATTGGAGTTGTTTTGGAGTCGGTTTACTTACCGTACCACATACCTATATCTTTTTGGAGTCTGGAACGTTCAGGGGTTACGGTTTCAATAATATTAGTCTCAACATTGATAGGATTACCTGAAATATAATGTTTAATTCTTTGACCGTTTACCACCCTTGGACTCGTGCCTTCGAAGTTGTTGATTTTTATGGCACCAGAACGATAGACCTCCTCAATAACGTAAGAACCTTCCCATTTTGAGAGAAGTTTTCCTGCAAAAAATCTTAAGTGAGAGTTGAATAATAATACATAATCTCCTACGTTAAACTCACACTTTTGTATCCTCTTATCATGCCAGCATTTGACTTTTTCTTTGAATAGCTTGGCATTCTCATAGGCTTGAGTTCTCCTTTCATAAAGGGAGCTAATATCAAACAACCTCTTCTCACCGGCAAGTTTGAAGTCATAGTTGAGCTCTTTAATAGCCCAATATGCCTTATGTTCAAGTTCAAGAGGCAAATGACACGCTTTTCCATAAACCATCTTATATGGATACATACCCATAGGATTTTTGTATGCAGTTCTATAGGCCCATAATGCATCATCAAGTTTTTTGGACCAATTCTTTCTAGATCTATTCAAAGTCTTTTGCAAAGTTAATTTGATCTCTCTATTGCTCAACTCTACTTGACCACTAGACTGCGGATGATAAGGAGATGCGATTCTATGATTGACATCATACTTAGCAAGCATCTTACGGAAAGCACCATGAATAAAATGTGAACCACCATCAGTCATAAGATATCTAGGGACTCCAAACCTCGGAAAAATAACTTCTTTAAGCATTTTAATAGAAGTGTTATGATCAGCACTACTAGTTGGAATAGCTTCTACCCACTTAGTAACGTAATCAACAGTAACTAAAATATGTGTATAACCATTAGAGGCAGGAAAAGGTCCCATATAATCAAAGCCCCAAACATCAAACGGTTCAATAACAAGAGAGTAATTCATAGGCATTTCTTGACGTCTACTAATGTTACCTACTCTTTGGCATTCATCACAAGATAAGACAAACTTGCGAGCATCTTTGAAGAGAGTAGGCCAATAAAAACCAGATTGTAGTACCTTGTGTGCAGTTCTATCTCCAGAGTGGTGTCCTCCATAGGATTCAGAGTGACACTTATGTAGGATCTGTTCCTGTTCATGCTCAGGCACACAACGTCTAATAACACCATCTACTCCTTTATAAAGGTGTGGATCATCCCAGAAGTAATGTCTTAAGTCATAAAAGAACTTTTTCTTTTGATGTTATGTGAAACTAGGCGGTATAAATTTGGCAACAATGTAATTAGCATAATCAGCATACCAAGGAGCGGTACGAGAAAAGCATTAACGACCGCTAATTGTTCATCAGGAAAGCTATCATTAATAGGTAGTGGGTCATCAAGAACATTCTCTAACCTAGACAAGTTATCTGCAATGGGGTTCTCAGCTCCCTTTCTATCAATAATATGCAAATCAAATTCTTGGAGCAAGAGAACCCATCTAATGAGTCTAGGCTTAGCATCTTTCTTTTCCACAAGATATTTAATAGCAGCATGATCAGTGTGAATAGTAACTTTGGAATCAACAATATAAGGTCTAAACTTATCACATGAAAACACAATTGCTAAGAACTCTTTTTCAGTAGTAGCATAATTTCTCTGGGCAGTATCAAGAGTCTTACTAGCATACTAGATAACATTCAATTTCTTATCGAATCTTTGCCCTAGAATAGTACCTACAACAAAATCACTAGCATCACACATAATTTCAAAAGGTAAATTCCAATCAGGTGGCTGAACAATAGGTGCCGTGATCAATGCTTTCCTAAGTATTTCAAATGCTTCTATGCAATCTGTTGGGGAACGTTGCAGAAAATTAAAATTTTTCCTACGGTTTCACCAAGATCCATCTATGAGTTCATCTAAGCAACGAGTCATGGGAGAGAGATTGCATCTACATACCACATGTAGATCGCGTGCGGAAGCGTTCAAGGGAACGGTGATGATGGAGTCGTACTCATCGTGATTCAAATCACCGATGACCAAGTGCTGAACGGACAGCACCTCTACGTTCAACACACGTACGGTACGGACGACGTCTCCTCCTTCTTGATCCAGCAGGGGGGAAGGAGAGGTTGAGGAAGAAGGCTCCAGCAGCAGCACGACGGTGTGATGATGGTGGAGAGGCAGTACTCCGACAGGGCTTCGCCAAGCGCTCAACGGAGGAGGAGAGGTGTTGGGGAGGGGAGGGGCTGCGCCTTGGATCAGGTGTTCAGCCCTCCCCTCACCCCTCTATTTATAGGGGAAGGGGGAAGGGGGCCGGCCCCCTCTAGATGAGATCTAGAGGGGGGGCGGCAGCCAGGGAGGGGGCTTGCCCCCCAAGCAAAGGGGGTGCGCCCCCTTTAGGGTTCCCCCCAACCCTAGGCGCATGGGCCCAAGAGGGGGGGCGCCCAGCCCTCCATGGGCTGGTTCCCTGCCCCATGCAGCCCATGTGGCCCACCAAGAGGGGTGGCCCCTCCCGGTGGACCCCCGGAACCCTTCTGGTGGCCCCGGTACAATACCGATATGCCCCCGAAACTTTCCGGTGTCCCCATCACAACTTCCCATATATAAATCTTTACCTCCGAACCCTTCCAGAACTCCTCATGACGTCCGGGATCTCATCCGGGACTCCGAACAACATTCAGTAATCACATACAAGTCTTCCTTTTAACCCTAGCGTCACCGAACCTTAAGTGTGTAGACCCTATGGGTTCGGGAGACACGCAGACATGACCGAGACGGCTCTCCAGTCAATAACCAACAGCGGGATCTGGATACCCATGTTGGCTCCCACATGCTCCTTGATGATGTCATCGGATGAACCACGATGTCGAGGATTCAATCAACCCCGTATGCAATTCCCTTTGTCAGACGGTATGTTACTTGCCCGAGGCTCGATCGTCGGTATCCCAATACCTCGTTCAGTCTTGTTACCGACAAGTCACTTTACTCGTACCGTAATGCATGATCCCGTGACCAGACACTTGGTCACTTTGAGCTCATTATGTTGATGCACTACCGAGTGGGCCCCGTGATACCTCTCCGTCATACGGAGTGACAAATCCCAGTCTCGATCCGTGTCAACCCAACAGACACTTTTGGAGATACCTGTAGTGCACTTTATAGTCACCCAGTTAGGTTGTGACGTTTGGTACACCCAAAGCACTCCTACAGTATCCGGGAGTTACACGATCTCATGGTCTAAGGAAGAGATACTTGACATTGGAAAAGCTCTAGCAAAACGAACTACACGATCTTGTGCGATGCTTAGGATTGGGTCTTGTCCATCACATCATTCTCCTAATGATGTGATCCTGTTGTCAACGACATCTAATGTCCATAGTCAGGAAACCATGACTATTTGTTGACCAACGAGCTAGTCAACTAGAGGCTTACTAGGGACGTATTGTGGTCTATGTATTCACACGTGTATTACGATTTTCGGATAATACAATTATAGCATGAATAAAAGACAATTATCATGAACAAGGAAATATAATAATAATCCTTTT
The DNA here is from genome assembly GCF_002162155.2 of Triticum dicoccoides. NCBI lineage: Eukaryota > Viridiplantae > Streptophyta > Magnoliopsida > Poales > Poaceae > Triticum > Triticum dicoccoides. The sequence continues at coordinate 725,400,437 of NC_041389.1, read as the reverse complement.
ATTATTGCCTCTAGGGCATATTTCCAACAGTCTCCCACTTGCACTAGAGTCAATAATCTAGTTACATTGTGATGAATCGAACACCCATAGAGTTCTGGTGTTGATCATGTTTTGCTCGCGAAAGAGGTTTAGTCAACGGATCTGCGACATTCAGATCCGTATGTACTTTGCAAATATCTATGTCTCCATCTTGAACATTTTCACGGATGGAATTGAAGCGACGCTTGATGTGCCTGGTCTTCTTGTGAAACCTGGGCTCCTTGGCAAGGGCAATAGCTCCAGTGTTGTCACAGAAGAGTTTGATCGGCCCCGACGCATTGGGTATGACTCCTAGGTCGGTGATGAACTCCTTCACCCAAATTTCTTCATGCGCTGCCTCCGAGGCTGCCATGTATTCCACTTCACATGTAGATCCCGCCACGACGCTCTGCTTGCAGCTGCACCAGCTTACTGCTCCACCATTCAACATATACACGTATCCGGTTTGTGACTTAGAGTCATCCAGATCTGTGTCGAAGCTAGCATCGACGTAACCCTTTACGACGAGCTCTTCGTCACCTCCATAAACGAGAAACATGTCCTTTGTCCTTTTCAGGTACTTCAGGATATTCTTGACCGCTGTCCAGTGTTCCTTGCCGGGATTACTTTGGTACCTTCCTACCAAACTTACGGCAAGGTTTACATCAGGTCTGGTACACAGCATGGCATACATAATAGATCCTATGGCTGAGGCATAGGGGATGACGCTCATCTCTTCTTTATCTTTTGCCGTGGTCGGGCATTGAGCCGAGCTCAATCTCACACCTTGCAGTACAGGCAAGAACCCTTTCTTGGACTGATCCATTTTGAACTTCTTCAAAATCTTATCAAGGTATGTGCTTTGTGAAAGACCTATGAGGCGTCTCGATCTATCCCTATAGATCTTGATGCCTAATATGTAAGCAGCTTCTCCAAGGTCCTTCATTGAAAAACACTTATTCAAGTAGGCCTTAATGCTGTCCAAGAATTCTATATCATTTCCCATCAAAAGTAGGTCATCTACATATAATATGAGAAATGCTACAGAGATCCCACTCACTTTCTTGTAAACGCAGGCTTCTCCATAAGTCTGCATAAACCCAAACGCTTTGATCATCTCATCAAAGCGAATGTTCCAACTCCGAGATGCTTGCACCAGCCCATAAATGGATCGCTGGAGCTTGCATACTTTGTTAGCATTCTTAGGATCGACAAAACCCTCCGGCTGCATCATATACAGTTCTTCCTTAAGATGCCCGTTAAGGAATGCTGTTTTGACGTCCATCTGCCATATCTCATAATCATAGTATGCGGCAACTGCTAACATGATTCGGACGGACTTAAGCTTCGCTACGGGAGAGAAAGTCTCATCGTAGTCAATCCCTTGAACTTGCCGATAACCCTTAGCGACAAGTCGAGCTTTATAGATGGTGACATTACCATCCGCGTCCGTCTTCTTCTTAAAGATCCATTTGTTTTCTATCGCTCGCCGATCATCGGGCAAGTCAGTCAAAGTCCATACTTTGTTTTCATACATGGATTCTATCTCGGATTTCATGGCTTCTAGCCATTTGTTGGAATCTGGGCCCGCCATTGCTTCTTCATAGTTCGAAGGTTCAATGTTGTCTAACAACATGATTTCCAGGACAGGGTTGCCATACCACTCTGGTGTGGAACGTGTCCTTGTGGACCTACAAAGTTCAGTAGCAACTTGATCAGAAGTACCTTGACCACCATCATTAATTTCCTCTCCAGTCGGTGTAGGCACCACAGGAACGTTTTCCTGAGCTGCACTACTTTCCGGTTCAAGAGGTAGTACTTCATCGAGTTCTACTTTCCTCCCACTTACTCCTTTCGAGAGAAACTCTTTTTCCAGAAAGGATCCGTTCTTGGCAACAAAGATCTTGCCCTCAGATCTTAAGTAGAAGGTATACCCAATGGTTTCCTTAGGGTATCCTATGAAGACACATTTTTCCGACTTGGGTTTGAGCTTTTCAGGTTGAAGTTTCTTGACATAAGCATCGCATCCCCAAACTTTTAGAAACGACAGCTTAGGTTTCTTCCCAAACCATAATTCATACGGTGTCGTCTCAACGGATTTAGACGGTGCCCTATTTAAAGTGAATGTAGCTGTCTCTAGAGCGTAACCCCAAAATGATAGCGGTAAATCGGTAAGAGACATCATGGATCGCACCATATCCAATAGAGTGCGATTACGATGTTCGGACACACCGTTACGCTGAGGTGTTCCAGGCGGCGTGAGTTGTGAAACGATTCCACATTTTCTTAAGTGTGTACCAAATTTGTGACTTAAATATTCTCCTCTATGATCCGATCGTAAGAATTTTATCTTTCGGTCATGTTGATTCTCTACTTCATTCTAAAATTCCTTGAACTTTTCAAAGGTCTCTGACTTGTGTTTCATCAAGTAGACATACCCATATCTACTCAAGTCATCAGTGAGAGTGAGAACATAACGGTATCCTCCACGAGCCTCAACGCTCATTGGACCGCACACATCGGTATGTATGATTTCCAACAAGTTGGTTGCTCGCTCCATTGTTCCGCAGAACAGAGTCTTGGTCATTTTACCCATGAGGCATGGTTCACATGTGTCAAATGATTCATAATCGAGAGACTCTAAAAGTCCATCAGCATGGAGCTTCTTCATGCGCTTGACACCAATGTGACCAAGGCGGCAGTGCCACAAGTATGTGGGACTATCATTATCAACTTTACATCTTTTGGTATTCACGCTATGAATATGTGTAACATTACGTTCGAGATTCATTAAGAATAAACCATTGACCATCGGGGCATGACCATAAAACATATCTCTCATATAAATAGAACAACCATTATTCTCGGATTTAAATGAGTAGCCATCTCGTATTAAACGAGATCCAGATACAATGTTCATGCTCAAACTTGGCACTAAATAACAATTATTGAGGTTTAAAACTAATCCCGTAGGTAAATGTAGAGGTAGCGTGCCGACGGTGATCACATCGACCTTGGAACCATTCCCAATGCGCATCATCACCTCGTCCTTCGCCAGTCTCCTCTTATTCTGCAGCTCCTGCTGTGAGTTACAAATGTGAGCAACGGCACCGGTATCAAATACCCAGGAGTTACTACGAGTACTGGTAAGGTACACATCAATTACATGTATATCAAATATACCTTTAGTGTTGCCGGCCTTCTTGTCCGCTAAGTATTTGGGGCAGTTCCGCTTCCAGTGACCCTTCCCCGTGCAATAAAAGCACTCAGTCTCAGGCTTGGGTCCATTCTTTGACTTCTTGGCAACTGGCTTACCGGGCGCGGCAACATCTTTGCCGTCTTTCTTGAAGTTCTTCTTACCCTTGCCCTTCTTGAACTTAGTGGTCTTATTGACCATCAACACTTGATGTTCTTTCTTGATTTCAACCTCTGCTAACTTCAGCATTGAGAATACTTCAGGAATGGTCTTCACTATCCCCTGCATATTGTAGTTCAACACAAAGCTCTTGTAGCTCGGTGGGAGCGACTGAAGGATTCTGTCAATGACCGCCTCGTCCGGGAGGTTGATCTCCAGCTGGGACAGGCGGTTGTGCAACCCAGGCATTTTGAGTATGTGCTCACTGACAGAACTGTTTTCCTCCATCTTACAACTATAGAACTTGTCGGAGACTTCATATCTCTCGACCCGGGCATGAGCTTGGAAAACCATTTTCAGCTCCTCGAACATCTCATATGCTCTGTGCTTCACAAAACGCTTTTGGAGCCCCGGTTCTAAGCTGTAAAGCATGCCGCACTGAACGAGGGAGTAATCATCAGCACGTGACTGCCAAGCATTCATAATGTCTTGGTTCTCTGGGATGGGTGCTTCACCTAGCGGTGCATCTAGGACATAATCTTTCTTGGTTGCTATGAGGATGATCCTCGGGTTCCGGACCCAGTCTGAATAGTTGCTGCCATCATCTTTCAGCTTGGTTTTCTCTAGGAACGCGTTGAAGTTCATGTTGACATGAGCGTTGGCCATTTGATCTACAAGACATATTTTGCAAAAGTTTTAGACTAAGTTCATGATAATTAGGTTCATCTAATCAAATTATTTAATGAACTCCCACTCAGATTAGACATCCCTCTAGTCATCTAAGTGTTACACGATCCGAGTCGACTAGGCCGTGTCCAATCATCACGTGAGACGGACTAGTCATCATCGGTGAACATCTCCATGTTGATCGTATCTTCTATATGACTCATGTTCGACCTTTCGGTCTCTGTGTTCCGAGGCCATGTCTGTACATGCTAGGCTCGTCAAGTTAACCCTAAGTGTTCTACATGTGTAAATCTGTCTTACACCCGTTGTATGTGAACGTAAGGATCTATCACACCCGATCATCACGTGGTGCTTCGAAACGACGAACTTTAGCAATGGTGCACAGTTAGGGGGAACACTTTCTTGAAATTATTATAAGGGATCATCTTATTTACTACCGCCATTCTAAGTAAACAAGATGCATACAACATAATGAACATCACATGCAATTATATAGTAGTGACATGATATGGCCAGTATCATATAGCTCCTTCGATCTCCATCTTCGGGGCTCCATGATCATCTTCGTCACCAGCATGACACCATGATCTCCATCATTGTGTCTTCATGAAGTTGTCACGCCAACGACTACTTCTACTTCTATGGCTAACGCGTTTAGCAATAAAGTAAAGTAATTTACATGGCGTTCTTCAATGACACGCAGGTCATACAAAAAATAAAGACAACTCCTATGGCTCCTGCCGGTTGTCATACTCATCGACATGCAAGTCATGATTCCTATTACAAGAACATGATCTCATACATCACAATATATCATTCATCATTCATCACAACTTCTGGCCATATCACATCACATGACAATTGCTGCAAAAACAAGTTAGACGTCCTCTAATTGTTGTTGCATCTTTTACGTGGCTGCAATTGGGTTCTAGCAAGAATGTTTTCTTACCTACGAATAACCACAACGTGATTTTGTCAACTTCTGTTTACCCTTCATAAGGACCCTTTTCATCTAATCCGCTCCAACTAAAGTAGGAGAGACAGACACCCGCTAGCCACCTTATGCAACTAGTGCATGTCAGTCGGTGGAACCTGTCTCACGTAAGCGTACGTGTAAGGTCGGTCCGGGCCGCTTCATCCCACAATACCGCTGAAGCAAGAAAAGACTAGTAGCGGCAAGCAAGTTGACAAGATCTACGCCCACAACAAAATTGTGTTCTACTCGTGCAATAGAGAACTACGCATAAACCTAGCTCATGATGCCACTGTTGGGGAACGTTGCAGAAAATTAAAAAATTTCCTATGGTTTCACCAAGATCCATCTATGAGTTCATCTAAGCAACGAGTCATGGGAGCGAGATTGCATCTACATACCACTTGTAGATTGCGTGCGGAAGCGTTCAAGGGAACAGTGATGATGGAGTCGTACTCGCCGTGATTCAAATCACCGATGACCAAGTGCTGAATGGACAGCACCTCCGCGTTCAACACACATACGGTACGGACGACGTCTCCTCCTTCTTGATCCAGCAAGGGGGAAGGAGAGGTTGAGGAAGAAGGCTCCAGCAGCAGCACGATGGCGTGATGATGGTGGAGAGGCAGTACTCCGACAGGGCTTCGCCAAGCGCTCAACGGAGGAGGAGAGGTGTTGGGGATGGGAGGGGCTGCGCCTTGGATCAGGTGTTCAGCCCTCCCCTCACCCCTCTATTTATAGGGGAAGGGGGAAGGGGGCCGGCCCCATCTAGATGAGATCTAGAGGGGGGGCGGCGGCCAGGGAGGGGGCTTGCCCCCCAAGCAAAGGGGGTGCGCCCCCTTTAGGGTTCCCCCCCAACCCTAGGCGCATGGGCCCAAGAGAGGGGGGTGCCCAGCACTCCAGGGGCTGGTTCCCTGCCCCACGCGGCCCATGTGGCCCACCAAGAGGGGTGGCCCCTCCCGGTGGACCCCCGGAACCCTTCCGGTGGCCCCGGTACAATACCGATATGCCCCCGAAACTTTCCGGTGTCCGCATGACAACTTCCCATATATAAATCTTTACCTTCGGACCCTTCCGGAACTCCTCGTGACGTCCGGGATCTCATCCGGGACTCCGAACAACATTTGGTAATCACATACAAGTCTTCCTTATAACCCTAGCGTCACCGAACCTTAAGTGTGTAGACCCTACGGGTTCGGGAGACACGCAGACATGACCGAGACGGCTCTCCGGTTAATAACCAACAGCGGGATCTGGATACCCATGTTGGCTCCCACATGCTCCTCGATGATGTCATCGGATGAACCACGATGTCGAGGATTCAATCAACCCCGTATGCAATTCCCTTTGTTAGACGGTATGTTACTTGCCCGAGACTCGATCATCGGTATCCCAATACCTCGTTCAGTCTCGTTACCGGCAAGTCACTTTACTCGTACCGTAATGCATGATCCCGTGACCAGACACTTGGTCACTTTGAGCTCATTATGATGATGCACTACCGAGTGGGCCCAGTGATACCTCTCCGTCATACGGAGTGACAAATCCCAGTCTCGATCCGTGTCAACCCAACAGACACTTTCGGAGATACCTGTAGTGCACCTTTATAGTCACCCAGTTACGTTGTGACGTTTGGTACACCCAAAGCACTCCTACGGTATCCGGGAGTTACACGATCTCATGGTATAAGGAAGAGATACTTGACATTGGAAAAGCTCTAGCAAAACGAACTACACGATCTTGTGCTATGCTTAGGATTGGGTCTTGTCCATCACATCATTCTCCTAATGATGTGATCCCGTTGTCAACGACATCTAATGTCCATAGTCAAGAAACCATGACTATCTGTTGACCAACGAGCTAGTCAACTAGAGGCTTACTAGGGACGTATTGTGGTCTATGTATTCACATGTGTATTACGATTTCCGGATAATACAATTATAGCATGAATAAAAGACAATTATCATGAACAAGGAAATATAATAATAATCCTTTTATTATTGCCTCTAGGGCATATTTCCAACACAATCATCATCAAAGACAAAAGGAATATCTTTTTGCAATAAATTAGTCAGAGGACTAGAGATTTTAGAAAAGTCCTTAATGAACCTCCTATAAAAACCGGCATGACCAAGGAAACTTCTTATACCTTTTATGTCCTTGGGACATGGCATCCTTTCAATAGCATCAACTTTGGCTTTATCAACTTCAATACCTCTCTCGGAGATCTTGTGCCCCAAGACAATGCCTTCATCAACCATAAAGTGACACTTTTCTCAATTCAGGACGAGACTAGTGTCTTCGCATCTCTGCAAAACTCGATCAAGGTTGCTCAAACAATCATCAAAAGAGAATCCATAAACTGAGAAATCATCCATGAATACCTCACAAATCTTTTCACAAAAATCAGAGAATATAGCCATCATGCATCTTTGAAAGGTAGCAGGTGCATTACATAAACCAAAAGGCATACATCTATAAGCAAAAGTACCAAAAGGGCAAGTAAAAGTAGTTTTAGATTGATCCTTCACTGACACAGGTATCTGAGAGAAACCAGAATAACCATCTAAAAACAGAAATGTTTGTGTTTGGATAGTCTTTCTAGCATTTGATCAATAAAAGGTAAAGGGTAATGATCTTTCTTAGTAGCTTTATTTAACTTACGGAAATCAATTACCATCCTATAACCTGTAATAATTCTTTGCGGGATCAATTCATCTTTATCATTAGGAACAACGGTAATACCTCCCTTTTTAGGAACACAATGGATAGGGCTTACCCATTCACTATCAACAATGGGATAAATAATACCTGCCTCAAGGAGCTTTAATATCTCCTTTCTTACCACTTCCTTCATCTTGGGATTTAATCGTCTTTGAGGATCTCTTACTGGTTTGGCATCGTCCTCCAATGTAATTTTGTGTTGACATAATTAACGTGGGGCTAACACCCTTAAGATCATCCAGAGTATATCCAATAGCTGCTCGGTGCTTCTTCAGAGTTTTCAATAATCTTTCTTCTTCTTTCTCTGAAAGGTTAGCACTAATAATAACAAGATATATTTCTTTTTCATCAAGATAAGCATACTTAAGATTGTCAGGTAAAGGTTCGAGTTCAAACACGGGATCACCCTTGGGTGGAGGGGGATCCCCAAGAATTTCAACGGGAAGGTTATGTTTCAGCATAGGTTCCAGTTTAAGGAACACTTCATCTATTTCCTCTCTTTCCTTGATAAACATATCGTTTTCATGGTCTAGCAAGTATTGTTCTAACGGATCAGTTGGAGGAACAACAATGGAAGCAAGACCAATAAATTCATCCTTACTAGGTGGTTCCCTTTCACGAGGTTGTCTACTAAACTTAGCGAAATTAAACTCATGAGACATACCATCTATGTCAACAGTGACAATATTCTTTTCACAATTAATCTTAGCACTAGCTGTATTCAAGAAGGGTCTACCAAAAATAATGGGACAAAAATCATCTTGTGGGGAACCAAGAACAAGGAAATCAGCAGGGTATTTAACCTTCCCACACAAAACTTCAACATCTCTAACAATCCCAAAGGGTTTAATGGTATCCCTATTAGCAAGCTTAATAGTGACATCAATGTCTTTTAACTCAATGGGTGCAATGTCATGCATAATTTCTTGATATAAGGAATAAGGTATTGAACTAGCACTAGCACCCATATCACATAAGCCGTGATAACAATGATCTCCTATTTTAACAGAAATAACAGGCATGCCTACGACAGGTCTACGTGTCTTAGTATCTGGCCTAGCAATATTAGCAGTCTCACCAAAGACATAAATAACATGCCCATCTAAATCCTCATCCAAGAGATCTTTAACCATAGCAATACTAGGTTCAACATTAATTTGCTCAGCAGGTGTATAAGTCCTAGTATTACTCTTACGAATAACAGTCGAAGCTTTAGCATGATCCTTTATCCTAACAGGAAAAGGAGGTTTTTCAACATAAGCAGTAGGAACAATAGGATCACTATATGTTGGGGATATAACTATTTGTGTAAGCCGCCCAGGAGGGGCCGGGTTACGCAAATAGGACTCACTAGAAAGAAGCCCAAGACCAAAGCATGAAGATGGCGGCTCATAGAGGGCTTAAGGCCCACAGGCGACTTAAGGCCCGTTGTAGTAAACCGCCACAATAATATGACTTGTATCATAAGGAAGACTTAACTAGTCGCCGAGCCGGACACTGTTTATAAGTAAGCCGGGACTCTGTAAGCCGCAGGGCGTCAACCCGTGTATATAAGGGGACGACCTGCTGGCGGCTTAGGGCAAGAAACAACTCATCGAGAGCCGGGCATAGCGTATCTCGCTCCCTGGTCATCGAAACATCAATACCAACCCAACTAGACGTAGGCCTTACCTTCACCGTAAGGGGCCGAACTAGTATAAAACCTCTCATGTCCCTTGTCCCGATTAACCCCTTCAAGCTTCCTAGTTGCGATGGCTCCACAACTAAGTCCTTTCACAAGGACATCTGACGTGACAATTCCACGACAGTTGGCACCCACCGTGGGGCCAGTGCACGGTTGATTTGTGTTCTTGAAGGGCAACTTTGAAGGGCTCAAGGGATACGTAGTGGGCTGGATGACCAAGAGTCATCGTGGCAAGATCTACATCGACGACGAAGACTGGGGCCCCGACGCCGGCTCAATCGAGTATGGATACCGGGTCCCCTTCGGCGGAATCCACGTCTTCATCGGCCGGATCGGAGAGCCGGGACCTGAGCCGGACAGCAGCACCGACCTCATCGAGACGGCTCAGCGTGCGAGGAAGACCCGAGCTCAAACCGTCATGAAGCGTGCTTTAGTGGGTTGCATCCACGGAGAGGAACTTTCTGAAGGATCTGAAGATGGTGGTGAGACGGCCGTCCGGTCAGACGGTGATTCGTCCGCAGGTTCAACATATTTGTTGTACTAGGTGCAAGACGGCGTGCTCGGGGGCTGTTCCGATGGCATCAGTATTCCGGACCCCTATGAGCCGCCAAGATGGGCAGGAATCTTTATGGCTGGGACTCAACCCGGTTCTAATTCTACAGCTGCTGTAGCAATAACATCTGGGATAGGGACAGCCAGGGCAGGTGGCCCTGTGCGCCCGCGGGCTCAGGTGCTGATAGACCTCATGGACAAGCTTACGGCCCTGTTAACCGCCACGGTTATCCCCAAAGATGAGCATGGCGCGGAGGTGGCACGGGTGCGTGAGGAGATAGCTCAGGCCAAGGAGGCCTTGGCAGCTGAGGATACTAGACTAGCTACAGAGCGGGCGGCTCTCGATGCCCGGGCACAGTGGTTGCAGTCAGAAGCTTACCAGCTCACGATGAGCTTAAACACATCCAATGAGGTAATGAGGAGGAGACACCAGAAAACCCAATCCCATTTACCTCCGAATTACGACCCTCGGGTTCTTTTCGCTACACCCAGAGCAGGCCCAAGTAACCCGCCAGATGCCAATCAGTTTATGACAGCCGGAGCAGGAGGACCGGCTCAGCCTCGAGAGATGCCGCCTCTTCATGTGAGCATGGCACCACCGCGTTATGTGCCGATACCGGAGGGTCACTTTTCCAACCCCATGGAGAACTTAATCGCGGCTTCGGCGCGCTTGGCGGCTCTGCCTATGGACGGTGATGACTCGACGGCGGTGGGTCAGAGAGCTTCTCCAGATGGCCCTGGCTCAGCAAGAGACCTATTCTTACAGCCGAGACAGGATCCATTCAACTCCTCCGCCTTGGTTAGCACCGCCTCTTCAGAACCGGAGCCCGAGTTACAGCAGGCACATGGAATCTAAAGCTTTGTGAAGCAACGCCCAACGCCAACATGGTGGCTATAACCCGGTGCAAGACCGAGTACGTCAGGAGAATGAGCGGGCGGCTCAGCTGGCGGCTCAATAGGCGGTTCATCAGAATATTCCAGAGTATCCAACGACTTCTGTTGAGACGGGAGTAGCCACCAGAACTGGTGGTGTTCCTTGTTTGGTACCGGCTTTGCGCAACGTGTGCCTGGCCAAGTACTTCAAGGGACCTCGAAAAGTGCCAAATTACACGGCCGACTTACAGCCTGGAGCATGGATTGAGAGTTATGAGATGGCCATGGAGCTGTTGGAAGTCAGTGACGCGGCAATGGCTAAATATTTCACCATGATGTTAAATGGAACGACCCAGTCTTGGTTAAAAAGCTTACCACCCAATTCCATTGGTTCGTGGGAGGAGTTAAAAGCCCGTTTCATCCAGAACTTCAAGGACACCTGTAAGCAATCTATGTCGATCGTGGACTTGACGAATTGTAAGCAGGGGGAGGGTGAATCCACCACCCATTGGGTACGCCGGGTCAAGGAGATAATTCATTCATCTGATAAGATGGATGCCGGCTCTGTAGTCCTCATGTTGGAGAAAAATTGCAGCTTTGAGCCGTTGAGGCAGAAACTGGGGCGCCTTAAACTTGACTGCAAGGATATGGGTACGCTAATGGCGGCTTTAGTCAAATATGCCGATTCTGATAGTACCAAGGATCCCGCGTCTGACGATGAGAAGACAGGGAAGGGAAAAAGGAACGGCAATGGAAAGGGTCAACAGCACAACCCGGTGAATCAAAGCGGCAATAAGCATAAGGCGGACGGCAACCCGGAGTTTGTAGCCAACGCTAATGCATAGGGTAACAATCAGAGACGTAAGGGTAAGTGGCCTCGATCCGGCGGGTCAGGCCCATCTTTTTGAGCAGCTACTCAATGAGCCCTGCCTGAAACACGACACCCGGGAGCACCCCGCTACACACCTGTGGAAAGATTGTGCGATCATGAAGGCGTTTAAAAATTCCAATACCTTTGATGGCAGTCATCGATCTGGCGGCGGTTCAGGGGCTGGCGGCTTTCATGGCCCGGGCGGCGGTTCAAACTCCGGTTTTCAGGGACAGCCAGGTGGAAATAATCAGCAACAATCTGGTCAGGGAGGACAGTAGCAGCAGCAGTCGGGTTATCAAAGCCATCCGAAACAATTGAGTGGTGGGCAGTACCATGTGTTTACCACTAGCTTATGCAAACGTGACCAAAAGGTTCATAAGAGGGCCGTAAATTCGATTGAGCCGGCAATTCCTCGTTATTTGAGATGGTCAGAGCAACCCTTTATATGGAGCAGAGAGGATCACCCTCCACGAGTCGATAATCCGGGTCAGTTAGCCTTGGTGGTAGCACCCCAGGTTGGTGGATATAAATTCACTAAGGTACTCATGGACAGGGGTAGCAGCATCAATATCCTCTATTACGAGACTTTTCAGCGCATGGGGTTGACTAAGAAGAATCTGAGAACATCCAACACTGTTTTCCATGGGGTGGTTCCCGGCAAGTCGGCTTACCCAGTTGGCAAGATTGAATTGGAGGTTGCTTTTGGAGATGAGTATGATTCTAGGGCTGAGAAATTGATGCTTGAAGTGGTTAAAATCAGGAGTCCATATCACGCTCTGTTTGGGCGACCGGCTTATGCTAAATTCATGGCATGGCCGTGTTACATTTATTTACAGCTCAAGATGCGGGTTACAAGGGCACCATCACTATGCATGGGAGTCGAAAGGTGGCCTTGGAATGTGAAGAAGGCGATGCAGCTTACGCTGAGTTTGCATGTGCTGCGGAGGAGCTCAAATGTTATCAAGACAATGTTGACCCGGCGGATATGACCTCCCTCAAAAAACCAACTACTGAGCATGACCCGGCGTTGAAATTTAAATCGGCCGCTGAGACAAAGCTTGTTGACTTTACCCCAGGAGATGCCTCGAAGCAGTTCAGTATCAGTGCCAATTTGGATCCTAAATAGGAAAGTGCGCTCATCAAGTTCATCCATGAAAACCGGGATATCTTTGCATGGAAACCTTCTGACATGCCGGGTGTACCGAGGGAACTCGCTGAGCACACTCTCAATATTGATCCAAGGTATAAGCCGGTCAGGCAGTTTCTCCCACGGTTCAATGAAGAGAGACAGAAAGCTATTGGGGAAGAGGTCGCCCGGCTCTTAGCGGCCGGGTTTATTGTTGAAGTTTTTCACCCGGAGTGGTTGGCTAACCCGGTGTTAGTGCTCAAGAAGAACGGCACTTGGCGGATGTGTGTGGATTACACGGACTTAAACAAGGCCTGTCCGGCTGATCCCTTTTCTCTCCCCGTTATTGATCAAATCATTGATGCTACAGCGGGTTGTGAACGTTTGAGCTTCTTGGATGCTTACTCTGGCTATCATCAGATCAAGATGGCAGTTAAGGACCAGGAGAAGACAGCTTTCATTACTCCGTTTGGAGCCTTCTATTATGTATCTATGCCATTTGTACTCAAAAGTGCCCAAGCGACTTATCAGCGGTGTGTGCAGAACTGTTTGCACGATCAAATTGGCGTAATGTTCATGCTTACGTAGATGACATTGTGGTGAAGTCCAGAGAAAAGGAAACCTTGATATCTGACCTGAAAGAGACCTTTGATAATCTTCGGGTTTACAAGATGATGCTTAACCCGGCCAAGTGTGTGTTTGGTGTACCAGCGGGAAAGCTCTTAGGTTTTCTGGTTTCAAACAGAGGCATTGAAGCTAATCCGGAGAAGATTAAGGCGATTACCTCTCTAGCTAAGCCGGCGTGCATCAATGATGTTCAGCGCCTGGCGGGTCGTGTTGCCGTTGTAAGCCGGTTCATAAGCGGGTTAGGTGAGAAGGCCCTTCCGTTATATCAGATGATGAAGAAAACTGACACTTTTGTCTGGAGTGATGTTGCGGATGATGCCTTTGAAGACTTGAAGAGGCAATTGTCTGAACCACCGGTTCTGCCGGCTCCCATTGTCAGAGAGCCGTTGCTATTATATGTGGCTGCTAATTCACGAGCGGTCAGTGTTGCCATCATGGTGGAGCGTAAGGAAGCTGGCAAGGAGCATCCGGTTCAACGGCCGGTTTATCATATCAGTGAGGTGCTCATTGAGTCTAAACAAAGGTATCCACATTGGCAGAAACTCGTTTACGGAGTGTTTATGGCCAACCAGAAGTTGAAGCAGTACTTTCAAGGTCATCCTATAACTGTGGTAAGTTCTACCCCTTTGGGAGACATCATCCAGAATAGGGAGGCCACAGGACGAGTCGCCAAGTGGGCTATCGAGCTTGGGCCTCATGGTTTGAAGTACATGCCACGTACTGCTATTAAGTCTCAGGCCTTGGTGGACTTTATCAATGATTGGACAGAGTTGCAGGCGCCGGAGGAGAAGCCGGATAACACATATTGGACTATTCACTTTGACGAGTCCAGATAGCTAGAAGGCTCGGGGGCTGGAATTGTTTTAACTTCCCCTCGAGGTGATAAATTTCATTATGTACTCCGGCTTATGTTCCCATGTACTAATAATGCAGCTGAGTACGAGGCCTTACTCCATGGTCTCCGGATGGCCAAGGAGATGAACTTAAGCCGGGTAAGGTGTCTGGGCGACTCAGATCTCGTGGCTCAACAGGTGTCAGGCAAGTGGGATTCCAAGGATGCTCTCATGGCGGATTATCACGTGAAGTAGATGTTGTGGCTGGACATTTCAAAGGTTATCAAGTGGAGCACATTGACCGAAGGAAGAATGAGGCGGCTGATGCTTTAAGCCGGCTGGGATCACAACGTAAGCCGGTGCCACCTAACACCTTTCTTGATGTTTTGCATAACCCTTCTGTCAAGGTGCCTACCGAGGAAGAACTAGCGGTGCCAGACCCGGAGGCCCAGCTGGTGGCAGCTCTTCATGTTATCCCGGATTGGACAGTGCCATATTTGGCCTACATGACACGGGGAGAGTTACTGGAGGATGAAACTTTGGCAAGACAAATTGTCAGGCAATCCAAATCCATGACGATTGTTAATGGTGAGTTGCATCATTGCAGTGTAACAGGGGTGAGGGAGTCCTGGATTAGGGGGTGTCCGGATGGCCGGACTATGACCTTTGGCCGGACTCCCGGACTATGAAGATACAAGATTGAAGACTTCGTCCCGTGTCCGGATAGGACTTTCCTTGGCGTGGAAGGCAAGCTTGGCGATATGATATGAAGATCTCCTCCCATTATAACCGACTCTGTGTAACCCTAGCCCTCTCCGGTGTCTATATAAACCGGAGAGTTTTAGTCCGTAGGACGAACAACAATCATACCATATTCTAGCTTCTAGGGTTTAGCCTCTCTGATCTCGTGGTAGATCAACTCTTGTACTACCCATATCATCAATATTAATCAAGCAGGAGTAGGTTTTTACCTTCATCGAGAGGGCCCGAACCTGGGTAAAAACATTGTGTCCCTTGTCTCCTATTACCATCCGCCTAGACGCACAGTTCGGCACCCCCTACCCGAGATCCGCCGGTTTTGACACCGACATTGGTGCTTTCATTGAGAGTTCCTCTGTATCGTCACCCTTAGGCCCGATGGCTTCTTCGATCGTCAACCACGACGCGGTCCAGGGTGAGACTTTTCTCCCTGGACAGATCTTCGTATTCGGCGGCTTCGCACTGTGGGCCAATTCGCTTGGCCATCTGGAGCAGATCAAAAGCTACGCCCCTGGCCATCAGGTCAGGTTTGTAAGCTTAAACTACACGGCCGACATCCGCGGGGACTTGATCTTCGACGGATTCGAGCCACGGCCGAGCACGCCGCACTGTCACGATGGGCATGATCTAGCTCTGCCGCCGGACAGCGCCCAGAGCGCCGCTCAGGTGTCCGCTCTGACCACTGGCTCGGAGCCGACTGCGCCAGTCGGGGACGGTCGGCTGGACGCCGCCCCAGGAGCCGCAATCTCTACGGCAATAGAGCCGATTACCAGTCTAATCCTTCGCGAGGCCTGTGACTCCAAGGTGCCGGACTCCTGTCCGGACTCCGAATCTTTTGCACCCCTTCCGATCGAACCCAATTGGGCTCCGATCATGGAGTTCACCGCCGCAGACGTCTTTTAGCACTCGCCCTTCGGCGATATCCTGAACTCACTAAAGTCTCTCTCTTTGTCAGGAGAGCCCTGGCCGGACTATGGTCAGCAGGGTTGGGATGCGGACGATGAAGAAATTCGAAACCCACCCACCACCCACTTTGT
This sequence comes from Triticum dicoccoides, assembly GCF_002162155.2. NCBI lineage: Eukaryota > Viridiplantae > Streptophyta > Magnoliopsida > Poales > Poaceae > Triticum > Triticum dicoccoides. The sequence goes on along the minus strand of NC_041389.1, from coordinate 725,384,318 downwards.
AGCCACTGTCGACGATCTAACCGACATGCTCGACTTCGACTCCGAAGACATCGACGGTATGGACGCCGATGAAGGAGACGACCAAGAACCAGCACCTATAGGGCACTGGAAGGCCACGTCGTCATATGACATATACATGGTGGACACCCCCAAAGCAGGGGATGGCGATGAAAAAACGGAGGACGACCCCTCCAAGAAGCAACCCAAGCTCCGACATCAGCGGCGCCGCTATAAATCCCGCCAAAGTAAAAACGGCGAGTCGGGCACCGGATACATCAATACCCCGGACAGTACCAAAGACAACCCCCTCCAGCAGGATTCAACGCAGGAGGACGGAGGAGCCAGCCCTCATGAGAGAGCGGCAGACAGGGAGGTCGAGGACGACAATTATATGCCTCCCTCCGAAGACAAGGCAAGCCTCGACAACGACGAATTCGTCGTGCCAGAGGATCCCGTCGAACAAGAGCGTTTCAAACGCAGGCTTATGGCCACGGCGAGCAGCCTCAAGAAAAAACAGCAGCAGCTTAGAGCTGACCAAGACTTGCTAGCCGACAGATGGACTGAGGTCCTGGTGGCCGAAGAGTATAAAATCGAACGCCCCTCCAAGAGTTACCCAAAGCGCAGGCTGCTACCCCAACTAGAGGAGGAAGCAACTAAACCTACATCACCAGTGTATGATGCGCCTGATCGGCTACCCCGTGGCCGCGATAGAGAGGCCTTTCGGCCCTCAACCCAAGCCGCACCCCGGCGCCGCCCCAAGAATACAAGAGCACGGGGAAACACAACAGACCTGCGAGACGTATTGGAGGATAAGGCAAGGCAAACAATATCGATCTACGGATCGCGTGGGCGCCCCACGTCACGTGACGATAACCGTCATGCCGGATATGATAAATACGGCCAGGCCGAACACAACAGACAAAGCTCATCCGAGCTACGTCGCGATATAGCCCAGTACAGGGGCGCTGCACACCCACTATGCTTCACAGACGAAGTAATGGATCATCAAATCCCCGAGGGTTTTAAAACCGTAAACATTGAATCATACGATGGCACAACAGATCCCGCGGTATGGATCGAGGATTATCTCCTTCATATCCACATGGCCCGTGGTGATGATCTACATGCCATCAAATACCTCCCGCTCAAGCTTAAAGGACCAGCTCTGCATTGGCTTAACAGCCTGCCGGCAGAGTCAATTAGTTGCTGGGAGGACCTAGAATCCGCATTCCTTGACAACTTCCGGGGCACTTATGTGCGACCACCAGACACCGATGACCTAAGCCACATAATCTAGCAGCCATAGGAATCGGCCAGACAATTCTGGACACAGTTCCTAACCAAGAAAAATCAAATAGTCGACTGTCCGGACGCCGAGGCCCTTGCAGCCTTCAGGCACAACATCCGAGACGAATGGCTTGGCCGGCACCTAGGACCGGAAAAGCCGAAATCTATGGCGGCCCTCACGACACTCATGACCCGCTTTTGCGCGGGAGAAGACAGCTGGCTAGCTCGTAGCAATAACATAACCAAGAGCCCTAGAAATTCGGATACCAAGGACAACAATGGCAGGTCACGTCGCAACAAGCACAAGCGCCGCATTAACGACGACAATACTGAGGATACGGCAGTTAATGCCAGATTTAGAGGTTCTAAACCCGGTCAGCGGAAGAAGCCATTCAAAAGAAACCCTCCGGGCCCATCCAGTTTAGACCGAATACTCGATCGCTCGTGCCAGATACACGGCACCCCCGAACAACCAGCCAACCACACCAACAGGGATTGTTGGGTGTTCAAGCAGGCAGGCAAGCTAAGTGCCGAAACCAGAGACAAGGGGCTGCGTAGCGATGACGAGGAGGAGCCCCGGCCACCAAACAACAGAGGACAGAAGGGCTTCCCCCCGCAAGTGCGGACGGTGAACATGATATACGCAACCCATATCCCCAAAAGGTAGCGGAAGCATGCTCTCAAGGATGTCTATGCGTTGGAGCCAGTCGCCCCAAAGTTCAACCCATGGTCCTCCTGCCCGATCACTTTTGATCGAAGGGACCACCCCACTAGCATTCGTCACAGCAGATTCGCCGCATTGGTCCTAGAACCAATCATTGACGGATTTCACCTCACTAGAGTCCTCATGGACGACGGTAGCAGCCTGAACCTGCTTTATCAGGATACAGTGCAAAAAATGGGTATCGATCCGTCAAGGATTAAATCCACAAAGACAACCTTTAAAGGCGTCATACCAGGTGTAGAAGCCAGCTGTACAGGCTCGGTTACACTCGAAGTGGTCTTCGGATCCCCGGATAATTTCCGAAGCGAAGAGTTAATCTTCGACATAGTCCCATTCCGCAATGACTATCACGCCCTGCTCGGACGAACCGCATTCGCAAAATTCAATGCGGTGCCGCACTATGCATATCTCAAGCTCAAGATGCCAGGCCCTCGCGGAGTCATTACGGTAAATGGAAACACCGAGCGCTCTCTCCGAACGGAGGAGCACACGGCGGCCCTGGCGGCTGAAGTACAGAGTAGCCTCTCAAGGAAATTCTCCAATCCGGGTATTAAATGTCCGGACAACGTCAAGCGCGCCCGAAGTAACCTACAACAAAACTGGCTGGCACGTTCCGAGCAAGCATAGCAGTGCGGCCCCAACCCCAGCCCTCGCCAGATGGCGATATCGGTACCACGGGTACATAATTACGCTTTGGAAATATCGTGGGCATAAGGGGAGGGGCACAACTACGGCACGCCCAGAATGCGGCTCAACGACACTTAGGACATGACCAAGGTAACTTCTTATACCTTTTATGTCCTTGGGACATGGCATCTTTTCAATAGCATCAACTTTGGCTTTATCAACTTCAATACCTCTCTCGGAGATCTTTGTGCCCCAACACAATGCCTTCATCAACCATAAAGTGACACTTTTCTCAATTCAGGACGAGACTAGTGTCTTCGCATCTCTGCAAAACTCGATCAAGGTTGCTCAAACAATCATCAAAAGAGGATCCATAAACTGAGAAATCATCCATGAATACCTCACAAATCTTTTCACAAAAATCAGAGAATATAGCCATCATGCATGTTTGAAAGGTATCAGGTGCATTACATAAACCAAAAGGCATACGCCTATAAGCAAAAGTACCAAAAGGGCAAGTAAAAGTAGTTTTAGATTGATCCTTCGCTGACACAGGTATTTGAGAGAAACCAGAATAACCATCTAAAAAACAGAAATGTTTGTATTTGGATAGTCTTTCTAGCATTTGATCAATAAAAGGTAAAGGGTAATGATCTTTCTTAGTAGCTTTATTTAACTTACGGAAATCACTTGCCATCCTATAACCTGTAATAGTTCTTTGCGGGATCAATTCATCTTTATCATTAGGAACAACGGTAATACCTCCCTTTTTAGGAACACAATGGACAGGGCTTACCCATTCACTATCAGCAATGGGATAAATAATACCTGCCTCAAGGAGATTTAATATCTCCTTTCTTACCACTTCCTTCATCTTGGGATTTAATCGTCTTTGAGGATCTCTAACTGGTTTGGCATCGTCCTCCAATGTAATTTTGTGTTGACATAATTAACCTGGGACTAACACCCTTAAGATCATCCAGAGTATATCCAATAGCTGCTCGGTGCTTCTTCAGAGTTTTCAATAATCTTTCTTCTTCTTTCTCTGAAAGGTTAGCACTAATAATAACAGGATATATTTATTTTTCATCAAGATAAGCATACTTAAGATTGTCAGGTAAAGGTTTGAGTTCAAACACGGGATCACCCTTGGGTGGAGGGGGATCCCCAAGAATTTCAGCGGGAAGGTTATGTTTCAGCATAGGTTCCTGTTTAAGGAACACTTCATCTATTTCCTCTCTTTTCTTCATAAACATATCGTTTCATGATCTAGCAAGTATTGTTCTAAAGGATCAGTTGGAGGAGCAATAATGGAAGCAAGACCAATAAATTTATCCTTACTAGGTGGTTCCCTTTCACGAGGTTGTCTACTAAACTTAGCGAAATTAAACTCATGAGACATACCATCTATGCCAACAGTGACAATATTCTTTTCACAATTAATCTTAGCACTAGCTGTATTCAAGAAGGGTCTGCCAAAAATAATGGGACAAAAATCATCTTGTGGGGAACCAAGAACAAGGAAATCAGCAGGGTATTTAACCTTCCCACACAAAACTTCAACATCTCTAACAATCCCAAAGGGTTTAATGGTATCCCTATTAGCAAGTTTAATAGTGACATCAATGTCTTTTAACTCAATGGGTGCAATGTCATGCATAATTTATTGATCTAAGGAATAAGGTATTGCACTAGCACTAGCACCCATATCACATAAGCTGTGATAACAATGATCTCCTATTTTAATAGAAATAATAGGCATGCCTACAATAGGTCTACGTGTCTTAGTATCTGGCCTAGCAATATTAGCAGTCTCACCACAGACATAAATAACATGCCCATCTAAATCCTCACCCAAGAGATCTTTAACCATAGCAATACTAGGTTCAACATTAATTTGTTCAGGAGGTCTATAAGTCCTAGTATTACTCTTTGTAGGACCTTGAAGTATGTCTAGAGGGGGGGTGATTAGACTACTTGACCAATTAAAAACTTAACCTTTTCCCAATTTTAGACTTTGGCAGATTTTAGCTATATTTGGACAAGTCAAGCAATCATCACACAATACAAGCAAGCATGCAAAGAGTATACAGGCAGCGGAAATTAAAGCATGCAACTTGCAAGAAAGTAAAGGGAAGGGTTTGGAGGATTCAAACGCAGTTGGAGACACGGATGTTTTTGGCGTGGTTCCGATAGGTGGTGCTATCGTACATCCACGTTGATGGAGACTTCAACCCATGAAGGGTAACGGTTGCGTGAGTCCACGGAGGGCTCCACCCAAGAAGGGTCCATAAAGAAGCAACCTTGTCCATCCCACCATGGCCATCGCCCATGAAGGACTTGCCTCACTAGCGGTAGATCTTCACGAAGTAGGCGATCTCCTTGCCCTTACAAACTCCTTGGTTCAACTCCACAATCTTGTCGGAGGCTCCCAAGTGACACCTAGCCAATCTAGGAGACACCACTCTCCAAGAAGTAACAAATGGTGCGTTGATGATGAACTCCTTGCTCTTGTGCTTCAAATGATAGTCTCCCCAACACTCAACTCTCTCTCATAGGATTTGGATCTGGTGGAAAGAAGATTTGAGTGGAAAGCAGCTTGGGGAAGGCTAAAGATCAAGATTCATATGGTAGGAATGGAATATCTTGGCCTCAACACATGAGTAGGCGGTTCTCTCTCAGAACTGGTAAGTTGGAAGTGTAGGTTTGTTCTGATGGCTCTCTCCACGAATGAAGAGGAGGTGGAGGGGTATATATATCCTCCACACAAAATCTAACCGTTACACACAATTTACTAATCTCAGTGGGACCGAATCAACAAACTAGGTCAGAACAATTTAGTAAACCTAGTGACCATTAGGATTTTCGGTGGGACCGAAATGCAACTCGGTAGGACCGATATGGTTAGGGTTAGGGCATAACATAATCTCGGTGAGACCAATTACACTAACTCGGTGAGACCGATTTTGGTAATTAGCTAACCAGAGAGTTGGTCAGGTAAACTGGGTGGGACCGATTTGCTCTTTTCGGTGAGACCGAAATGTTACAAAAGGGAAACAGAGAGTTTACATTGCAATCTCGGTGGGACCGATCACTCACTCCGGTTAGACCGAAACGTTACGAAGGGAAACAGAGAGATTACAATCCCATCTCGGTGAGACCGAGATCCCTATCTGTGAGACCGATTTGCCTAGGGTTTGTGGTAGTGGCTATGACATTTGAACTCGGTGGCGCCAGATAGAAAGAATCGGTGTGACCGATTTTGACTTTAGGTTTAGGTCATATGTGGATGTGGGAAAGTAGTTGAGGGTATTTGGAGCATATCACTAAGCACATGAAACAAGAGGCTCATTAAGCAACACCTCATCCCTCCTTGATAGTATTGGCTTTTCCTATAGACTCAATGTGATCTTGGATCACTGAAATATAAAATGTAGAGTCTTGAGCTTTTGAGCTTGAGCCAATCCTTTGTCCTTGATATTTTGAGGGATCCACTTTTATCATCCATGCCATGCCATTCATTGAGCTTCCTGAAATAATAGTCTTGGAATAGCATTAGCTCAATGAGCTATATGTTGTTATGAATTACCAAAACCACCTAGGGATAGTTGCACTTTCAATCTCCCCCTTTTTGGTAATTGATGACAACATATAGATCAAAGCTTCGACAAATGATAATAAGATTGATAAACATCGTCACTTTGAGAAGTATGTGATAAGCAAGAGCTCCCCCTAAATTTGTGCATAGTTTAAGATTTGCTTTGGACTGCAAATGCACAAGGAATTAGGCTCATGGGTTACTCTTCCATGTCACATACATCTTGGTGGAGCGCTCAAAATAATAAAGATTGAATACATGCACTCATCACCAAGCAAAGTGAATGATCATATAAGGATAGGTAAGATAATATCATCAAACATGCATAAGTGTAGCTTATGATCTAACACATGATCATCAATGTCTCATAGGTAATTGCATAGTATCTCAAGCAATCAAAAAACAAACAAGTGTAACCAAGAATACAAGAGAGAACAAAAAACAACAAATCTCTCTCTTGAAGCCTATGATCTATACATTTTTCTCCCCCTTTGGCAACAAGTTACCAAAAAGTTGATAGAAAATGAATAGTGCTAGATCGTCTCTCAGGCTTGGTCTTCAGGTGGTGGTGGTGTAGAGATGACTCCAAGAATGAAGGCTTCTGTTGATGTAGATGGAGCTGGAGGAGTTGGTGCTGGAGCTGGTGCAGATGATGTGGCTCTTGTGTCTGTCACAGGCACTGCAGCTGACCTCTGAGCTCTAGGCACTCTGGCAAATGCATCAGTGGTTGTCTTGCCCTTCCTCTCCTGCATGTCATCCTGAAGCTGTTCCACAACAGACTGAATCTCAGTTACTTTGACATCAAGATCATAGAATTTTTGTTCCATGATCCTTTCCAGGCTCTCTTGGTTTTGAGTTAGGGTGGCCAACCCCTTCTCAATCCTTAGTGTTGATGCTATCAAGTAACCAAGCTGCTCCTGCTTGTTCTTCAAGAAATACTCAGATGCCTCCTCTTGAGTTGGCATCTTGGCAGCCTTCTCTTTCCTTGCTTTCTCCTTCTTTGCTTGAGCTTGCACTGATGATGGTTCATCCTCATTCATGACAACTTGATTGTCCTCAAAGTCTAGATAGAGAGCAAAATGTTCTTTATCCAACTGATACTTTCCTGTGCCCATCTTTGAGTTAATCAACTTCTCTTCTGGTCTGCTGCAGTCCTCTTGATAGTTTCAACCATAAGGCTCATGACCTTGAATTTCTGGGGCACATCAAATACATGTAGCAAGTTTATTGCATGCCCTCGAATCATGTTGTGATCACCTGATTTGGGCAAAAGAGTGTGCCTTAGGATCTGGTTGATCGTGGGCAGCCCTGACAGAAGAAAATGAACTGATCCAAACTTGAAAATCTCAAGTGCTTCATCAGGGATCTCCTTGTACATATGTGACATTGAGTTATGATCCATTTTCTTCTTGGCATAAATATCCAAGTCATCTTCACTCTCCTTTGGGGCATTGATCAGACTTTCCCATTCCTCAATGGTTAACTGGTATCTCGTTCCTTCAGACATCCATACTATCCTGCCATCTGGATAGAAGTGTGCTGTGGAGTAGAATTGCATGATGAGTTCATCATTCCAGTTGGTGAGCTTCTGCCCAACAAAATCTGCAACCCCACAAGCAATGAAACTATCTTGCACTCCAGGATAGTGTTCCTCATTTTCCTTCATGTAGGTCCAGTCGACCCACCTCATATCACACACTATGGGCTTCTTGTCCAACAAGATTGTCTCATAGAAGTCCTGCTGCTCCTTGGTGTGGAACCTGTAATCTACAACAGTCCTTCTCCTGGTGGCATATGGATCTGACTCTCTCCATAGCCTCAACCCTGAGTCTCTCCTGATCTTCATGTTCTCAGCCACAGGATGAGCATCATTGTGGTCTGGGATCTTGGGTTTGAGCTTCCTTAAGATCTGCCCTTCTTCATCTTCCTCAGCAGCAACCTCAGGCATTGGGGCCTTGTTCTTCTCAGCTGCTGGTATACTCCTGGTATTTCTCTTTGGTGCAATCTTGGGCTTGGAGGCAGCTTTGGGTGCTTCTTTGGGCTTTGATGTTGCAGCCCCTGACTTTATAGCATCACCCATCAGCTTTTGTGCCTTGGGTGCTGGTTCAGCAACCTCTTCCCCCTCTTCCATCATGGAAGGTTGCCCAACAACTCTGGCCATGGTCTTCTTGACCCTTTCCTTCCTTTTCTTTCCTTCTGCAGCTGGCTCTTTGGGATCAGGCTTTTCAGGTACTTGACTTGATCCTCTGGCTTTAGACATTGGTTGTCTTCCTGCTGGCCTTTTGATCTTCATGCCTGGCTTTACTGCAGTTGAGCTGAGCACCTTCTTGAGCACTACCTTCTTGGAAGTAGCCTCATCTTCAACAACAACATAATCCTCATCCTCAGAGTCTGAGGTTCTCTTCCCTCTAGCTCTTGTGGCTGCTTTAGGGGAATTGCTTGGAGTGCCTCTGCTCCCTTCATCCGAGCTACTAGAGGGACTAGTGCCCTCACTCATGTGAATCAGCTCTGCTGACTTGTTCTGACTATCACTTTGGTCTGACATGCTGCAAATCACTAACTGCTGACCCTGTGAATAGTTATAGAGGAGATAGAGTGGATGAGAATCACAAAATGCAAAGATTTTTGCAAAAGAATGATTAAAAAACTTAGTTTTAGTTTCCACAGAAAGCATTTCGGATCTAGCGATTTTCAAACTCGGTGATACCGAAGCAGTTTTTGAACCTAAACTAGTGAACTCGGTCAGACCGAGTCACAGTTCGGTGGCACCGAGACTGCTAGGGTTTCACAAAGTTCTAAAATCGGTCACACCGATTTGTAATTCTCGGTCAGACAGAGACTTACTAGTGCAATGGCGTTAGCCAAATCGGTGGGACCGAGTTTTTCAACTCGGTGGGTCCGAGATGGTTTCGGCGGAAACCTAACCCTAAATTTTCGAATCCCATCTATTCTAAGGATCACATTGACTGGATAGGAGTATCTCAATCATGGCAAGATGCATTACGAACACAATGTGCTGAGAATTAGATGAGGATAGCACTGTGATCGAGTTCATACCCTAGTTTGGCGGTGAACTCACTACGGCGGCAACGGCGGAGAAGAAATCCGTTGACGGCGGCGGAGACCAGCGACAGGAGGCGGCTGGCGACGAAGTCGATGATCCGTAGACCTAGTAGGCAGAGCGAGCTATGCACGGGCGAGGAGTTTCGGAGAAAGTTTTCCAAAATTTTCCCGTGAGTATATATAGCCCGACACTGTCGGTGTGACCGAGTGGAACAACTTGGTGGCACCGAGATGCATAACTGTTAACAGTTACAGCAACTCGGTGTGACCGAAAAGTTCAAATCGGTTGCACCGAGATTGAAAACCTAGATCGACTTAGTGATCTCGGTAGGACCGAAATGGAGGAATCGGTCAGACCGAAAATCACAAAGAAGTTTTGGAAGTTTAAGTCTATGACGAATCGGGGACTCCAAGTGCTCCTCACACAGAGTGGTTCGAATCTGACTTGATCAAATTTGTGATGTAGCATGAATAGAGTTTGAGACGAGAAAAGCATAGATAGCTAGAGAAGGTTCTTAGGCATTCTTGTCCATCCACTTGGCCAAAGAAAAAGAAACCAATCAATCAAAACAATAAGTGGATGTCCTTGAATGAGTAAAATATGCAACCAACATGCTCACACAATAAAATGACAAATGAAATATGTGGCAAAGCATGCACAACCAATTATAGCATCTATCAAACAATTGGCGATGACTAGGTCATCTATATATGAGTATATTGACTTAGGAGTCAAATGAGAACATTTTATCATAGGTCATACTCATCGTTTAAGCTCAAGTGGGGTTACCACTTTTACATAATGCATTGATGTGTTCACATCATTAGAGTTGCTTTGACTCAATTCTTTAGAGTTAAGCTCCCCCTAGATGTGAGATCCCCCCTTAGAGGGATGAACTAACCTTGGGTTTTGTCAATGATGACTTCATATAGGTGTTGAAGATGTGGATGCTCAATATTGATGTAGATCTTTTGGAACAATCCTTTGGAGTGAGTTGCACTTTCAATACCTACACGGGTTAGTCCCACAAGGAACAAACAAGAATATCCATAGACATAGAGTGCTGCACACATAATATGATGTCCATGAAAACATTAGGTTACTTTGTCCCTTGCCTTACCAACATGAGGGTTTGTGACTCCTTGAACTAGTGCAAGATCTGGAAGTTGATTGCACTTGTCCTTGCCATAATGGTATGAGTGATGAATGTTGGCGGAGTCACCCTCAAGAACTCTCTAGTTCTTCTTCTTCGGGATCCACATCATCTTGATGGGAATCCTTGGTGTAGTAGTTGTGCTTGATGAAGTAGAACTTGACGTAGTCTTGGGAACCCACTTGACCAAGGCCTTAGGTGCTTCTTCAAATGTATCGATCTCCTCTTGAAGCTTGTCCTTGCCTTTGTTCTTGTGGTCTTGTGGTGGAATATCATCTTGTGCTTGTGTCCCCTTGAAGGAAGTAGGATCATACTTCTCTTGTTGAGGAACAAACTTCGTCTTGGGGTATTGATCTTCTTCCCACTCAACTCCATTGGCATTGAACTTTCGTTCAAAACCAACACCTTGATTCTTCCGGTGCCTTCCTTGCTTGCGTACAATTTCCTCGAATTGCTTACTCCCGGCAAGGCTCTTGTATACACCTTTCTCTATAATTCCCTTCAATAAGCTATTTTCTTGCTCAAGTGTAACTTGGCTAAGAGTATCATTAGTGGAATCAAGAGAATTACTAGAAGCAACAATGTTGGATTTAGCCTAATCATTGTTACTACTAGAGGAAGAATCTTTCTTGTTCTTGTTACTAGACTTGACTTGAGGCATGTAAGTAGATAAGAGTAAACGCTTGGCAATATAAGAAGAACTTTTCTTGCGAAGATCATCATTGATTGCCTTTAAGAACTCATGCTCCTGCTCAAGATTGAGCTTTTCAAAGCGTAACTTCTCATGAGCCCTTAAAAGTTCTCGATGATTTTCGAAGATAGTTTCATGAGCTAACTTAAGAGTGTTTAGTTCTTTAGTTAGAAGCTCAATCTTCTCCTTATCATTGTCATTCGTTTTATCTTGTTTAGCATGATTAATTGACGTTTCATCATAGTATTCATCACTAGAGTTGTCAATAAGTAAATCATCATCACCTAGCAAGTCATCTTCATCACTATTGAAATCAACATACTCGGGATGAGTTACCTTAGGGCCTTTAGCCATGAAGCATCTTCCAATTCCTTCATTTGGTGAGTCAAATATGTCATAGGAGTTGGTTGACACAAGTGCTAGACCGGCAACACCTTCATCTTGAGTATGCTCTGAGTCGGAGTGATAGCTTCTCTCGGAGTGATGTTCAGAGTCGGAACCGGATACCCATTCACCAACATGAGCTTGATGTCTTCGTTTTGTGTAGCTCTTTGATGACTTGTCCTTCCTTTCTGAATCTTTGCTTCTCTGTGAGGGTCTTCGTTCATAACGATCATCTCTACTCCTTCTCTCTCTTGGCGGTGATTCTTCTCTTCTACTTCTTCTCTTTGGAGAATCTTCTCTTCTTTTGTAGGGTGTCGTACACTCATTGGAATAGTGTCTGGGTCTCCCACAATTGTAACAATTGCGCTCTCGACTGGAAGATCTCTTGTCATTGTAGGACCTTGACTTAGAGCTTCTTTCTTTGCTTCTACTCTTGTAGAATTTGTTGAAATTCTTCACCATTAAGCTCAATTCTTCATTGAAGGTTTGTTTCTCACTTGATGATGTGGGGGCTTCACATGAGGCTTTGTAAGCACCACTTGACTTGTTGTGAAGTTCCTCCTTATCCTTGAGTGACATCTCATGAGCAACAATTCTGCCAATGACCTCCGTTGGCTTGAGATTCTTGTAATTGGGCATCATTTGAATTAATGTGCACACAGTATCATATTTTCCATCCAATGCTCTTAGGATCTTCTTGATGATGAATCTATCGGTCATCTCTTCACTCCCTAAGCCGGCAATCTCATTTGTGATAAGAGCAAGCCTAGAGTACATTTCAGCGACACCTTCACCATCCTTCATTTTGAACTTGTCAAGCTGACTTTGGAGCACATCCAACTTGGATTCCTTGACGGAGTCGGTACCTTCATGCATATCAACCAAAGTGTCCCAAATTTCCTTTGCATTCTCAAGACGGCTGATTTTGTTGAATTCTTCGGGGCACAATCCGTTGAAGATGATATCACAAGCTTGAGCGTTGTATTGCAGCATCTTCAATTCTTCCGCATTAGCTTCACGGTTCGGCTCTCTCCCATCAAAGAATTCACCTTGCAAGCCAATACAAATAATAGCCCAAACGGCGGGGTTATGTCCAAGAATATGCATTTTCATCTTATGCTTCCAACTAGCAAAATTAGTTCCATCAAAGTAAGGACCTATACGGTGATAATTTCCCTCGCTAGACGCCATACACTCCTAGGTTGTGAAACCAAGGCTATGACCACCAAAAGCTATGGAAATCAAAGCAAATGGAGACCAAAGCTCTGATACCACTTGTAGGATCTTGAAGTATGTCTAGAAGGGGGTGATTAGACTACTTGACCAATTAAAAACTTAACATTTTCCCAATTTTAGACTTTGGCAGATTTTAGCTATATTTGGACAAGTCAAGAAATCATCACACAATTCAAGCAAGCATGCAAATAGTATATAGGCAACGAAAATTAAAGCATGCAACTTGCAAGAAAGTAAAGGGAAGGGTTTGGAGGATTCAAACGCAGTTGGAGACATGGATGTTTTGGCATGGTTCCGATAGGTGGTGCTATCGTACATCCACATTGATGGAGACTTCAACTCACGAAGGGTAACGGTTGCGCGAGTCCACGGAGGGCTCCACCCAAGAAGGGTCCACGAAGAAGCAACCTTGTCTATCCCACCATGGCCGTCGCCCACGAAGGACTTGCCTCACTAGTGGTAGATCTTCACGAAGTAGGCGATCTCCTTGCCCTTACAAACTCCTTGGTTCAACTCCACAATCTTGTCGGAGTCTCCCAAGTGACACCTAGCCAATCTAGGAGACACCACTCTCCAAGAAGTAACAAATGGTGCGTTGATGATGAACTCCTTGCTCTTGTGCTTCAAATGATAGTCTCCCCAACACTCAACTCTCTCTCATAGGATTTGGATCTGGTGGAAAGAAGATTTGAGTGGAAAGCAACTTGGGGAAGGCTAGAGATCAAGATTCATATGGTAGGAATGGAATATCTTGGCCTCAACACATGAGTAGGTGGTTCTCTCTCAGAACTGGTAAGTTGGAAGTGTAAGTTTGTTCTGATGGCTCTCTCCACGAATGAAGAGGAGGTGGAGGGGTATATATATCCTCCACACAAAATCTAACCATTACACACAATTTACCAATCTCGCTGGGACCGAATCAACAAACTCGGTCAGAACAATTTAGTAAACCTAGTGACCGTTAGGATTTTCGGTGGGACCGAAATGCAACTCGGTAGGACCGATATGGTTAGGGTTAGGGCATAACGTAATCTCGGTGAGACCGATTACACAAACTCGGTGAGACCGATTTTGGTAATTAGCTAACCAGAGAGTTGGTCAGGTAAACTAGGTTGGACCGATTTGCTCTTTTCGGTGAGACCGAAATGTTACAAAAGGGAAACAGAGAGTTTACATTGCAATCTCGGTGGGACCAATCGCTCACTCCGGTTAGACCGAAACATTACGAAGGGAAACAGAGAGATTACAATCCCATCTCGGTGAGATCGAGATCCCTATCGGTGAGACCGATTTGCCTAGGGTTTGTGGCAGTGGCTATGACATTTGAACTCGGTGGCGCCGGATAGAAAGAATCGGTGTGACCGATTTTGACTTTAGGTTTAGGTCATATGTGGATGTGGGAAAGTAGTTGAGGGTATTTGGAGCATATCACTAAGCACATGAAGCAAGAGGCTCATTAAGCAACACCTCATCCCTCCTTGATAGTATTGGCTTTTCCTATAGACTCAATGTGGTCTTGGATCACTGAAATATAAAATATAGAGTCTTGAGCTTTTGAGCTTGAGCCAATCCTTTGTCCTTGATATTTTGAGGGATCCACTTTCATCATCCATGCCATGCCATTCATTGAGCTTCCTGAAATAATAGTCTTGGAATAGCATTAGCTCAATGAGCTATATGTTGTTATGAATTACCAAAACCACCTAGGGATAGTTGCACTTTCAATCTCCCCCTTTTTGGTAATTGATGACAACATATAGATCAAAGCTTCGACAAATGATAATAAGATTGATAAACATCGTCGCTTTGAGATGTGATAAGCAAGAGCTCCCCCTAAATTTGTGCATAATTTAAGATTTGCTTTGGACTGCAAATGGACAAGGAATTAGGCTCATGGGTTACTCTTCCATGTCACATACATCTTGGTGGAGCGCTCAAAATAATAAAGATTGAATACATGCACTCATCACCAAGCAAAGTGAATGATCATATAAGGATAGGTAAGATAATATCATCAAACATGCATAAGTGTAGCTTATGATCAAACACATGATCATCAATGTCTCACAGGTAATTGCATAGTATCTCAAGCAATCAAAAAACAAACAAGTGTAACCAAGAATACAAGAGAGAACAAAAAACAACAAATCTCTCTCTCGAAGCCTATGATCTATACATTTTTCTCCCCCTTTGGCAACAAGTTACCAAAAAGTTCATAGAAAATGCATAGTGCTAGATCGTCTCTCAGGCTCGGTCTTCAGGTGGTGGTGGTGTAGAGATGACTCCAAGAATGAAGGCTTCTGTTGATGTAGATGGAGCTGGAGGAGTTGGTGCTGGAGCTGGTGCAGATGATGTGGCTCTTGTGTCTGTCACAGGCACTGCAGCTGACCTCTGAGCTCTAGGCACTCTGGCAAATGCATCAGTGGTTGTCTTGCCCTTCCTCTCCTACATGTCATCCTGAAGCTGTTCCACAACAGACTGAATCTCAGTTACTTTGACATCAAGATCATATAATTTTTGTTCCATGATCCTTTCCAGGCTCTCCTGGTTTTGAGTTAGGGTGGCCAACCCCTTCTCAATCCTTAGTGTTGATGCTATCAAGTAACCAAGCTGCTCCTGCTTGTTCTTCAAGAAATACTCAGATGCCTCCTCTTGAGTTGGCATCTTGGCAGTCTTCTCTTTCCTTGCTTTCTCCTTCTTTGCTTGAGCTTGCACTGATGATGGTTCATCCTCATTCATGACAACTTGATTGTCCTCAAAGTCTGGATAGAGAGCAAAATGTTCTTTATCCAACTGATACTTTCCTGTGCCCATCTTTGAGTTAATCAACTCCTGAATCTGTGGAGCATATCCACAACTTCTCTTTTGGTCTGCTGCAGTCCTCTTGATAGTTTCAGCCATAAGGCTCATGACCTTGAATTTCTGGGGCACATCAAATACATGTAGCAAGTTTCTTGCATGGCCTTGAATCATGTTGTGATCACCTGATTTGGGCAAAAGAGTGTGCCTTAGGATCTGGTTGATCGTAGGCAGCCCTGATAGAAGAAAATGAATTGATCCAAACTTGAAAACCTCAAGTGCTTCATCAGGGATCTCCTTGTACATATGCGACATTGAGTTATGATCCATTTTCTTCTTGGCATAAATATCCAAGTCATCTTCACTCTCCTTTGGGGCATTGATCAGACTTGCCCATTCCTCAATGGTTAACTGGTATCTCGTTCCTTCAGACATCCATACTATCCTGCCATCTGGATAGAAGTGTGCTGTGGAGTAGAATTGCATGATGAATTCATCATTCCAGTTGGTGAGCTTCTGCCCAACAAAATCTGCAACCCCACAAGCAATGAAACTATCTTGCACTCCAGGATAGTGTTCCTCATTTTCCTTCATGTAGGTCCAGTCGACCCACCTCATATCACACACTATGGGCTTCTTGTCCAACAAGATTGTCTCATAGAAGTCCTGCTGCTCCTTGGTGTGGAACCTGTAATCTACAGCAGTCCTTCTCCTGGTGGCATATGGATCTGACTCTCTCCATAGCCTCAACCCTGAGTCTCTCCTGATCTTCATGTTCTCAGCCACAGGATGAGCATCATTGTGGTCTGGGATCTTGGGTTTGAGCTTCCTTAAGATCTTCCCTTCTTCATCTTCCTCAGTAGCAACCTCAGGCATTGGGGCCTTGTTCTTCTCATCTGCTGGTATACTCCTGGTATTTCTCTTTGGTGCAATCTTGGGCTTGGAGGCAGCTTTGGGTGCTTCTTTGGACTTTGATGTTGCAGCCCCTGACTTTATAGCATCACCCATTAGCTTTTGTGCCTTGGGTGCTGGTTCAGCAACCTCTTCTCCCTCTTCTATCATGGAAGGTTGCCCAACAACTCCGGCCATGGCTTCTTGACCCTTTCCTTCCTTTTCTTTCCTTCTGCAGCTGGCTCTTTGGGATCAGGATTTTCACGTACTTGAGTTGATCCTCTGGCTTTGGACATTGGTTGTCTTCCTGCTGGCCTTTTGATCTTCATGCCTGGCTTTACTGCAGTTGAGCTGAGCACCTTCTTGAGCACTCCCTTCTTGGAAGTAGCCTCATCTTCAACAACAACATAATCCTCATCCTCAGAGTCTGAGGTTCTCTTCCTTCTAGCTCTGTGACTGCTTTAGGCAAATTGCTTGGAGTGCTTCTGCTCCCTTCATCTGAGCTGCTAGAGGGACTAGTGCCCTCACTCATGTGAATCTGCTCTGCTGACTTGTTCTAACTATCACTTTGGTCTGACATGCTGCAAATCACTGACTGCTGACCCTGTGAATAGTTATAGAGGAGATAGAGTGGATGAGAAACACAAAATGCAGAGATTTTCGCAAAAGAATGATTAAAAAAACTTAGTTTTAGTTTCCACAGAAAGCATTTCGGATCTACCGATTTTCAAAGTCGGTGATACCGAAGCAGTTTTGGAACCTAAACTAGTGAACTCAGTCAGACCGAGTCACGGTTCGGTGGCACCGAGACTGCTAGGGTTTCACAAAGTTCTAAAATCGGTCACACCGATTTGTAATTCTCGGTCAGACCGAGACTTACTAGTGCAATGGCGTTAGCCAAATCGGTGGGACCGAGTTTTTCAACTCGGTGGGTCCGAGATGGTTTCGGCGGAAACCTAACCCTAAATTTTCGAATCCCATCTATTCTAAGGATCACATTGACTGGATAGGAGTATCTCAATCATGGCAAGATGCATTACTAACACAATGTGCTGAGAATTAGATGAGGATAGCACTGTGATCGAGTTCATACCCTAGTTTGGCGGTGAACTCGCTACGGCGGCAAGGACGGAGAAGAAATCCGTTGACGGCGGCAGAGACCAGCGACAGGAGGCGGCTGGCGACGAAGTCGACGATCCGTAGACCTAGTAGCCAGAGTGAGCTATGCGCGGGCGAGGAGTTTCGAAGAAAGTTTTCCAAAATTTGCCCGTGAGTATATATAGCCCGACACTGTCGGTGTGACCGAGTGGAACAACTCGGTGGCACCGAGATGCATAACTGTTAACAATTACAGCAACTCGGTGTGACCGAAAAGTTCAAATCGGTTGCACCGAGATTGAAAACCTAGATCGACTTAGTGATCTCGGTAGGACCGAAATGGAGGAATCGGTCAGACCGAAAATCACAAAGAAGTTTTGGAAGTTTAAGTCTATGACGAATCGGGGACTCCAAGTGCTCCTCACAGAGAGTGGTTCGAATCTGACTTGATCAAATTTGTGATGTGGCATGAATAGAGTTTGAGACGAGAAAAGCATAGATAGCTAGAGAAGGTTCTTAGGCATTATTGTCCATCCACTTGGCCAAAGAAAAAGAAACCAATCAATCAAAACAACAAGTGGATGTCCTTGAATGAGTAAAATATGCAACCAACATGCTCACACAATAAAATGACAAATGAAATATGTGGCAAAGCATGCACAACCAATTCTAGCATCTATCAAACAATTGGCGATGACTAGGTCATCTATATATGAGTATATTGACTTAGGAGTCAAATGAGAACATTTTATCATAGGTCATACTCATCGTTTAAGCTCAAGTGGGGTTACCACTTTTACATAATACATTTATGTGTTCACATCATTAGAGTTGCTTTGACTCAATTCTTTAGAGTTAAGCTCCCCCTAGATGTGAGATCCCCCCTTAGAGGGATGAACTAACCTTGGGTTTTGTCGATGATGACTTCATGTAGGTGTTGAAGATGTGGATGGTCAATATTGATGTAGATCTTTTGGAGCAATCCTTTGGAGTGAGTTGCACTTTCAATACCTACACGGGTTAGTCCCACAAGGAACAAACAAGAATATCCATAGACATAGAGTGCTGCACACATAATATGATGTCCATGAAAACATTAGGTTACTTTGTCCCTTGCCTTACCAACATGAGGGTTTGTGACTCCTTGAACTAGTGCAAGATCTGGAAGTTGATTGCACTTGTCCTTGCCATAATGGTATGAGTGATGAATGTTGGCGAAGTCACCCTCAAGAACTCTCTAGCTCTTCTTCTTCAGGATCCACATCATCTTGATGGGAATCCTTGGTGTAGTAGTTGTGCTTGATGAAGTAGAACTTGACGTAGTCTTGGGAACCCACTTGACCAAGGCCTTAGGTGCTTCTTCAAATGTATCGATCTCTTCTTGAAGCTTGTCCTTGCCTTTGTTCTTGTGGTCTTGTGGTGGAAGATCATCTTGTGCTTGTGTCCCCTTGAAGGAAGTAGGATCATACTTCTCTTGTTGAGGAACAAACTTCGTCTTGGGGTATTGATCTTCTTCCCACTAAACTCCATTGGCATTGAACTTTCGTTCAAAACCAACACCTTGATTCTTCCGGTGCCTTCCTTGCTTGCGTACAATTTCCTCGAATTGCTTACTCCCGGCAAGGCTCTTGTATACACCTTTCTCTATAATTCCCTTCAATAAGCTATTTTCTTGCTCAAGTGTAACTTGGCTAAGAGTATCATTAGTGGAATCAAGAGAATTACTAGAAGCAACAATGTTGGATTTAGCATAATCATTGTTACTACTAGAGGAAGAATCTTTCTTGTTCTTGTTACTAGACTTGACTTGAGGCATGTAAGTAGATAAGAGTAAATGCTTGGCAATATAAGAAGAACTTTTCTTGCGAAGATCATCATTGATTGCCTTTAAGAACTCATGCTCCTGCTCAAGATTGAGCTTTTCAAAGCGTAACTTCTCATGAGCCCTTAAAAGTTCTCGATGATTTTCGAAGATAGTTTCATGAGCTAACTTAAGAGTGTTTAGTTCTTTAGTTAGAAGCTCAATCTTCTCCTTATCATTGTCATTCGTTTTATCTTGTTTAGCATGATTAATTGACGTTTCATCATAGTATTCATCACTAGAGTTGTCAATAAGTAAATCATCATCACCTAGCAAGTCATCTTCATCACTATTGAAATCAACATACTCGGGATGAGTTACCTTAGGGCCTTTAGCCATGAAGCATCTTCCAATTCCTTCATTTGGTGAGTCAAATATGTCATAGGAGTTGGTTGACACAAGTGCTAGACCGGCAACACCTTCATCTTGAGTATGCTCTGAGTCGGAGTGATAGCTTCTCTCGGAGTGATGTTCAGAGTCGGAACCGGATACCCATTCACCAACATGAGCTTGATGTCTTCGTTTTGTGTAGCTCTTTGATGACTTGTCCTTCCTTTCCGAATATTTGCTTCTCCGTGAGGGTCTTCGTTCATAACGATCATCTCTACTCCTTCTCTCTCTTGGCGGTGATTCTTCTCTTCCACTTCTTCTCTTTGGAGAATCTTCTCTTCTTTTGTAGGGTGCCGCACACTCATTGGAATAGTGTCCGGGTCTCCCACAATTGTAGCAATTGCGCTCTCGACTGGAAGATCTCTTGTCATTGTAGGACCTTGACTTAGAGCTTCTTTCTTTGCTTCTACTCTTGTAGAATTTGTTGAAATTCTTCACCATTAATCTCAATTCTTCATTTAAGATTTGTTTCTCACTTGATGATGTGGGGGCTTCACATGAGGCTTTGTAAGCACCACTTGACTTGTTGTGAAGTTCCTCCTTATCCTTGAGTGACATCTCATGAGCAACAATTCTGCCAATGACCTCCGTTGGCTTGAGATTCTTGTAATTGGGCATCATTTGAATTAATGTGCACACAGTATCATATTTTCCATCCAATGCTCTTAGGATCTTCTTGATGATGAATCTATCGGTCATCTCTTCACTCCCTAAGCCGGCAATCTCATTTGTGATAAGAGCAAGTCTAGAGTACATTTCAGCGACACCTTCACCATCCTTCATTTTGAACTTGTCAAGCTGACTTTGGAGCACATCCAACTTGGATTCCTTGACGGAGTCGGTACCTTCATGCATATCAACCAAAGTGTCCCAAATTTCCTTTGCATTCTCAAGACGGCTGATTTTGTTGAATTCTTCGGGGCACAATCCGTTGAAGATGATATCACAAGCTTGAGCGTTGTATTGCAGCATCTTCAATTCTTCCGCTTTAGCTTCACGGTTCGGCTCTCTCCCATCAAAGAATTCACCTTGCAAGCCAATACAAATAATAGCCCAAACGGCGGGGTTATGTCCAAGAATATGCATTTTCATCTTATGCTTCCAACTAGCAAAATTAGTTCCATCAAAGTAAGGACCTCTACGGTGATAATTTCCCTCGCTAGACGCCATACTCTCCTAGGTTGTGAAACCAAGGCTATGACCACCAAAAGTTATGGAAATCAAAGCAAATGGAGACCAAAGCTCTGATACCACTTGTAGGATCTTGAAGTATGTCTAGAGGGGGGTGATTAGACTACTTGACCAATTAAAAACTTAACATTTTCCCAATTTTAGACTTTGGCAGATTTTAGCTATATTTGGACAAGTCAAGCAATCATCACACAATTCAAGCAAGCATGCAAATAGTATATAGGCAGCGGAAATTAAAGCATGCAACTTGCAAGAAAGTAAAGGGAAGGGTTTGGAGGATTCAAATGCAGTTGGAGACACGGATGTTTTTGGCATGGTTCCGATAGGTGGTGCTATCGTACATCCACGTTGATGGAGACTTCAACCCACGAAGGGTAACGGTTGCGCGAGTCCACGGAGGGCTCCACCCAAGAAGGGTCCACGAAGAAGCAACCTTGTCTATCCCACCATGGCCATCGCCCATAAAGGACTTGCCTCACTAGCGGTAGATCTTCACAAAGTGGGCGATCTTCTTGCCCTTACAAACTCCTTGGTTCAACTCCACAATCTTGTCGGAGGCTCCCAAGTGACATCTATCCAATCTAGGAGACACCACTCTCCAAGAAGTAACAAATGGTGCGTTGATGATGAACTCCTTGCTCTTGTGCTTCAAATGATAGTCTCCCCAACACTCAACTCTCTCTCATAGGATTTGGATCTGGTGGAAAGAAGATTTGAGTGGAAAGCAACTTGGGGAAGGCTAGAGATCAAGATTCATATGGTAGGAATGGAATATCTTGGCCTCAACACATGAGTAGATGGTTCTCTCTCAGAACTGGTAAGTTGGAAGTGTAGGTTTGTTCTGATGGCTCTCTCCACGAATGAAGAGGAGGTGGAGGGGTATATATAGCCTCCACACAAAATCTAACCATTACACACAATTTACCAATCTCGGTGGGACCGAATCAACAAACTCGGTTAGACCGATTTAGTAAACCTAGTGACCGTTAGGATTTTCGGTGGGACCGAAATGCAACTCGGTAGGACCAATATGGTTAGGATTAGGGCATAACGTAATCTCGGTGAGACCGATTACACAAACTCGGTGAGACCGATTTTGGTAATTAGCTAACCAGAGAGTTGGTCAGGTAAACTCGGTGGGACCGATTTGCTCTTTTCGGTGAGACCGAAATGTTACAAAAGGGAAACAGAGAGTTTACATTGCAATCTCGGTGGGACCGATCGCTCACTCCGGTTAGACCTAAATGTTACAAAGGGAAACAGAGTGATTACAATCCCATCTCGGTGAGACCGAGATCCCTATCGGTGAGACCGATTTGCCTAGGGTTTGTGGCAGTGGCTATGACATTTGAACTCGGTGGCGCCGGATAGAAAGAATCGGTGTGACCGATTTTGGCTTTAGGTTTAGGTCATATGTGGATGTGGGAAAGTAGTTGAGGGTATTTGGAGCATATCACTAAGCACATGAAGCAAGAGGCTCATTAAGCAACACCTCATCCCTCCTTGATAGTATTGGCTTTTCCTATAGACTCAATGTGATCTTGGATCACTGAAATATAAAATGTAGAGTCTTGAGCTTTTGAGCTTGAGCCAATCCTTTGTCCTTGATATTTTGAGGGATCCACTTTCATCATCCATGCCATGCCATTCATTGAGCTTCCTGAAATAATAGTCTTGGAATAGCATTAGCTCAATGATTTATATGTTGTTATGAATTACCAAAACCACCTAGGGGTAGTTGCACTTTCACTCTTACGAACAATAGTCGAAGCTTTAGCATGATCCTTTATCCTAACAGGAAAAGGAGGTTTTTCAACATAAGCAGTAGGAACAATAGGATCACTATAGGTAATAGTCTTTTCTTCGACTGTAATAGGTGCAATTACTTTCACTTCAACAGGAGGATTATATTTAAACCACTTCTCTTTAGGGAGATCAATGTGAGTAGCAAAAGATTCACAGAAAGTAGCTACTATCTCAGAGGCAAGTCCATACTTAGTGCTCAATCCAGGAAAAACATCGGTATCCATAAAAGATTTAACACAATCGAACTTAGGTGTCATACCTGACTCCTTACCATTGTCGGAACCCCAATCTTTAGAGTTGCGTTTAATTCTTTCCAATAAATCCCATTTGAAATCAATAGTCTTCAGCATATAAGAACCACCATAGGAAGTATCGAGCAGGTTGCGATTATCAAGAGAAAGCCGAGCATAAAAGTTCTGAATAATCATTTCCCGAGAGAGCTCATGATTGGGGCATGAATATAACATTGACTTAAGCCTCCCCCAAGCTTGAGCAATGCTTTCTCCTTCGCGAGGCCAGAAATTATATATGTAATTACGATCACGATGAACAAGATGCATATGATAGAACTTCTGGTGAAATTCCAACTTCAATCGCTTATAATTCCAAGATCTCGTATCATCACATAACCTATACCATGTCAATGCATCTCCCTTCAAAGATAAAGGGAAGAACTTCCTTTTGACAACATGATCGGGAATACCTGCAAGCTTAAATAATCCACAAACTTCATCCACAAAGATAAGGTGTAAATCGGGATGCAATGTTCCATCTCCTGCAAATGGATTAGCTAGCAGTTTCTTTATCATACCCAAAGGGATCTCAAAATAAATATTTTCATAAAGTTCAGTAGGTTGAGGAGCAACTCTTTGCTCTTCTGGTTGGGGTGACGATACCCCAAACAATCCCCTCAAAGGATTAGTTTCCATAATGACAAGTAACAGAAAATTTCAGCACACTATATAAATGTTTCCTTACCAAGTTCCACTCACCAAAAGCGCTACACTCCCCGGCAACGGCGCCAGAAAAGAGTCTTGATGACCCATAAATGTAGGGGATCAATCATAGTCCTTTCGATAAGTAAGAGTGTCGAACCCAACGAGGAGCAGAAGGAAATGATAAGCGGTTTTCAGTAAGGTTTTCTCTGCAAGCACTAAAATTGCAGGTGATAGATAGTTTTGTGATAAGATAAATAGTAACGAGTGACAAGTAAATAAAATAAGTAAAGTGCAGCAAGGTGGCCCAATCCTTTATGTAGCAAAGGATAAGCCTAGACAATTTCTAATAATGAGAAAGGAGTTCCCGAGGACACATGGGAATTATCGTCAAGCTAGTTTTCATCACGTTCATATGATTCACGTTCGGTACTTTGATAATTTGATATGTGGGTGGACCGGTACTTGGGTACTGCCCTTACTTGGACAAGCATCCCACTTATGATTAACCCCTATTGCAAGCATCCGCAACTACAAAAGAAGTATTAAGGTAAACCTAACCACAACATTAAACATATGGATCCATATCAGCCCCAAACGAAGTAACACATAAACTAGGGTTTAAGCTTCTGTCACTCTAGCAACCCATCATCTACTTATTACTTCCCCATGCCTTCCTCTAGGCCCAAATAATGGTGAAGTGTCATGTAGTCGACGTTCACATAACACCACTAGAGGAAAAGACAACATACATCTCATCAAAATATCAAAGGAATACCAAATTCACATGACTACTAATAGCAAGACTTCACCCATGTCCTCGGGAACAAACGTAACTACTCACAAAGCATATTCATGTTCATAATTAGAGGAGTAATAATATGCATAAAGGATCCGAACATATGATCTTCCACCAAGTAAACTAATCAGCATCAACTACAAGGAGTAATCAACACTACTAGCAACCCACAGGTACCAGTTTGTGGTTTTGATACAAGATTGGATACAAGAGATGAACTAGGGTTTTGAGAGGAGATGGTGCTGGTGAAGATGTTGATGGAGATTGACCCTTCCCCGATGAGAGGACCGTTAGTGATGACGTTGGTGATGATTTCCCCCTCCCGGAGGGAAGTGTCCCTGACAGAACAGCTCCGCCAGAGCCCTAGATTGATTCCGCCAAGGTTCCGCCTCGTGGCAGCGAAGTTTCATACCGTAAGCTTGCCCACGATTTTTTCCAGGGTAAGAGCGATGATATAGCAGAAGATGGACACCGGAGGCCCACCAGGGGGCCCAGGAGATAGGGGTGCGCCCTATAAGGGGGGTCTGTCTCCTGGACAGGGTGTGGGCCCCTGGTGTATTTCTTTCGCTCAGAAATTCTTATTAATTCCAAAAAGTTGTTTCGTGGAGTTTCAGGACTTTTGGAGCTGTGCGGAATAGGTTTCCAACGTTTGCTCCTTTTCCAGCCAGAATTCCAGCTGCCGACATTCCCCCTCTTCATGGTAAACCTTGTAAAATAAGAGATAATAACCATAAGTAATGAGATATAATGTGTAATAACAGCCCATAATGCAATAAATATTGACATAAAAGCATGATGCAAAATGGACGTCTCATGTAACCCTAGCCCCCTCCGATGTCTATATAAACCGGAGGGTTTAGTCCGTAGGACAAGAACAATCATAATCATAGGCTAGCTCCTAGGGTTTAGCCTCTACGATCTCGTGGTAGATCAACTCTTGTAATACTCATATCATCAAGATCAATCAAGCAGGAAGTAGGGTATTACCTCCATCGAGAGGGCCCGAACCTAGGTAAACATCGTGTCCCCAGCCTCCTGTTACCATTAGCCTTAGACGCACAGTTCGGGACCCCCTACCCGAGATCCACCGGTTTTGACACCGACACCGGCCCCCTCATGTCATGTCCGACATCGCCCCTCACTTTAACAAAAGTGCACAACTTTTATGTTTGCTTTCGTTTTCACTCTACATTTTCGTTTCTATACAGAAGTGCACAACTTTTATGAACAAAAAAAAATCTATGAACCAAAAAAAAATCATATATCAATACATATTACAAAAAAATCATAAAAACAATCAGGAGAGGAGAGGATCGGGGCCGGCGGCGCTCACAGCGAGGACGCAGGCGACGTCGACAGCGATGACGGGCGCGTGCAACGGCGTCGGTGTAGGGCGCGGGGACGGCGACGACGAGGCAGGGCGACGGCGCTGGTGCAGGGGCGGCGCAACGACGATGGCAGGGGCAGACATCAGCGATGACGGGCGCGGGCAACGGCGACGGCGACGACGGGTGCGGGCGACGGCGACGGCGACGGCAGGCGTGGGCGACGACGACGGTGACGGCGGGCGCGGGCGACGGTGACAGCGACGAAGGGGGCGGCGGGCGGCGTCCTGGAGGTCGGCATTGTCGGGGGCAATTGCGAGATGAACTCTCAAAATTTTGACAAGTCTTTCTTATATACTCTACGCATTGGTCCCGGTTCGTGCCACCAACCGGGACCAATACACCCCTTTAGTTCCGGTTGGTGCCACCAACCGGGACCCAAGGCCTTGTGCTTCCCCGCGGCCAAATGTTTAGTCCCACCTTGCTAGTTGAGAGGAGCTCGAAGTGGTTTATAAGCCCCACTGCGGCTGCCCTCTCGAGCTCCTCTCAAATGTAGGCTTACTAGGCCTAAATACACACTATGCTGCCTCTGGGCCTACTGGACCTTCTGCGGGCCTGAATCCTGGCCCATGGTTGGGTTTCTAGTCGTATTCAGGCCGTGGTGGCCCAGTAGGTGGCATTTTTTTGTTTTCTTTTTTTGCTTTATTTATCTTATTTTGTTTCTACTTACAGCAAAATACTTACTAGTTTTTAAGTGATTCTTTTTGCTTTTAGGTAATAAAAATTATAAACTTTCTCTTAGTGCCATTTGTTTTCCAATTTGAATAGTTTAAATTTGAATTTTTGGAAATTTGTGTGAATCACTAGTTTTTGAATAGTTTTACTATAAAAATAGATTTTTTAGTGATTCTTTTCCTGCTATTTAATATTACTGTGTTTTATCATTATATTCAAAAACATATTTTGTTATTTTAGTTTCTAACAAAAAGTTCTTTATGATAATTATTTTTGCTATTAAGTTTCTAATAAAAAAGTTCTTCATGAAAATTCTTTTTTGCTTTTAATGTGTTGAACAGAAAATACTTTGATAGTTTTAGTTGCATTAATTTTATATAATTTTAGTTTCACTTATACTAGAGGTTTATAAAAGTTTATTTTGTTTTTACTTATTTATTAAAGTTTATTTTGTTTCTACTTATTTATTTTCTTTTCTTTTTGCTATTTTTATTTATTTTATGAAAATGCTTTATTTATTTTATTTTGTTTCTACTTACTGTTGCTATTTTTATTTATTTTATTAAAATTTATTTATTTTACTTTATTAAAGTTTTCTTTGTTTCTACTTTTTTATTTTATTTTGTTTCTACTTATTTATTAAATTTTTTTGTTACTACTTATTTATTTTATTTTGTTTCTACTTATTTATTTTCTTTTCTTTTTTGATTTTTTTATTTTATGAAAATTCTTTTTGCTTATAATGTTTTACACACAAAAGCCCTCTCCCCTCACCGGTTCATTGATCCCGATTCGTGGCTGGAACCGGGACTAGAGACCACCCTATAGTCCCGGTTCGAGCCACCAACCGGGACTAGTGGTGGTGGGCCAGGATCGAGGCCCATTGGTCCCGGTTCGTCCTACCAAACGGGACCAAAGGGGCCAGACGAACCAGGACCAATGCCCCCATGAGGCCCGTCAGGCCCCCTGGCCTCACGAAGCGGGACCAATGGGCCCATGGGTCTTGGTTCATGATGGAACCGGGACTAATGGGCTTATCTGCCCCGAACGTAAGCCCTGTTTTCTACTAGTGTCCAGTAGAATTGTCATGAATTTTTTTCACTGGTGTTGCTTCTGCCATTAATTAGCTCCATTATTTGCTGGCTCTGTTGAATAGCAATTGATGACATTGGTGTATGAAACTTATAAAAAAGTGTCCTGCTCAATATTGCTCATCACGGCAACGGTGGTGTCTTTATCTCTTGCATATGAGAAAATGTGGATCATTTGGTCTTTCATAGGATCTCCAATTCATTTATCATACCACATCTTAATAGTATCTCCCATTTTAGGTGTGCAAACAGTTATGTTTTTGAAATCCTCCAAAATGGAGTGGCAGTCTCTCCACCAAAATGAGCCAACATTGGTTGGGTAACTAGGGACTTTCCCATCCCTATAGTAAGTATTCCATATCAATTGAACCCATGCTAAATCCTGCTTATTGAAGAACTTGAATAGGAATTTAGTAAGTAATGCTCCGTGGTTGCATTCTGAGATCAAGCACACCTAGGCCACCTGCACTTTTAGGAAGACATACTTTTTCCCATTTTACAAGGCATTTTACCATGCTTGTTGATGCCCTTGCCATACCAGAGGAAACTTCTTATAGATTTTCCAAAGTGATCAAGAATTGTAAATGGGACTCTGATGCAACACATTGCTATTTGGCCACGATTATTTGGGATTACTATTTATGCTTAATTAATAAGTACATTTACTGTTTGGCCATGATTACTCTTCGTGGACATTGTTCACTTGCCATGTGTCAATTTCAGAAAGCACTTGAATTTTTTTTAAAGGAGGGAGCCCCTAGCTGAGCGGGTATAATATAGTACTCCCTATGCTTACTTTTATAAGGTGTTGTAGACATTTTAGACAGCGTGTAAAACCGCTCAATTTCATTTGTCTGAAACGACTTATAAAAGTGAACGGAGGGAGTAGTATATATGCCGAAAATGTAATAAATTTCGTCCGGTTTATATGAAATCCACTGGTTTGCATGAAATTCATTCGATTTTATTGAAAAAGTGTTTGAAATGTATGCGCGCAGCGTTGGATGGCCGCCTCCCATATCGGATACCGGGGGGAATTTTGGTGTTGCCGTTGGAGGTGCCCTAAGGGTACGTAAGGAAATAAACGCGCGAGAACATTGAAAATTTGGGGCAAGTTATTTTTAATGAAAAGTCGATTTATTTATATTTATTTATTTATAATAAGAAGAGGGTCTCAGGTTTGGTTTCTGTCGCCATCTCATTCTGAGAAGGAAAATACAAACATTTTTCTTTTTTTTGTGAGAAAAAGGAAAAGGAAACGGCTGTGGCAATTTTGGATACCAAGAAGAGGGAGGCGGATAGGGAGTGGGCATGGCGGCCGCCGTCCACCTCCACCTCCACCTCCACCACCATTACCTCCTCCGTCCATGTCCGCCGCCTCGGCGAGCCTGCTTCTTCTCCTCGCCGTGGCGCTCTCTCCCGCTCCCGCCCGCCCGCCTCCGCTCCTCCTTCCCCGCCCCCACCTCCCACTTGGCCGTCGCCGGCACAGATGAGCGGGATGCGGAGGAGAAGGAGGAGTTCGTGGTCGTTACCTTCTACAAGCTGGCTCCCGTGGAGGACCCCCGCGCCGAGGTGGCCGCGCACCTCCACTTCCTCCAGGTCCGTCCCCCGAACCATTCATTATGGATATCTGAAAGTCTGAATCTTTTACTACTTTACACACACACAAAAAATAATAATTGCATATCTCCTGAACCAGGGACGAGACATACACGGTCGCATCTACATGAACGAGCAGGGGATCAACGCTCAGGTAATCCAAACCCAAAAACACTTGCTCTGGTTTTTTTTTTAATCAATGCACACACATGTTATGCACTGTAAATAATGATGATTGTACTACATCTCTGCAAGTTTGAGACAGTTCTGAACATATATAGTCTCAGAACTGGTTTAACAATCAAGTTAATGTCACACACTTTAATGCATTAACCCAACAACACTAGTCTTGGCACAAGCAATATATTTAGGTTTGTCACCACAGTCCAAAGCAATGTCACATCTCCTCACAACTTTTGTATTCGTCTTAGACTTCGATGCATATTAATTAGCGCAAAATATGAAGAGTGATACACTGATATATCTGAATTAATGCCGCAGCTTCCAGCATACCTACTTTTCTAAATTCTGCTCTTGTCACAGTACAGTACAGTGGTCCGCGCAAAGATGCAATGGCGTACGCGGACTGGCTCAGGACAGACCCTCGCTTCTCTGATATACTCGTCCAAGTTTCGCCAGCGTTAACCGGGCATGCTTTTCCTCGCCTCAAACTGCGCTACAAACAATCACTTGTTCAGGTAAGCAATGCCTGCTCTTTTTTGCTGCACAGGGAAACAAAGTTCAGTACCTTCACACATTTAGAGGCTGATATTCTCCACCTAATTAAGTGATAATCATCCAAGTTACTGACCACATGTTAGAAGATAATAATCGAATCGAATATATGTTTGTCTCTTAGTTCTAGTCACAAGTCTAAATGCTGAAAAACATAGCAACAGATATGTGACTGTCTGTTGTCATACCATTTCAGCTCATAACCTCGTTTTCTTACGACTCCAATCACAATTTCACGTTTCACATTCTAAACGGTCCTGGAGCTTCTCCTGATAACTAGCATCGTAGGTCCTTTCCTGTTGTTTTCATTCAAAATGGTGGAATTAACTTGCTTATCTTACAGATTTCTATTGAAACTAGTGTGTTTCGCTTCGCTCCCCCCACCAAGAAAAAATGTACTCTTAATTTGTTTTCTGATAATGCTGGGCCAAGCCCTTTCACTAAACTAGTCGGCTAAAACTCTAAAAGTAGGTTTAACCAAGATCTGTGCTGTAACTTTCATGAACGGTCTGTTGTTCAGAGGCGAATTTTTTAAGCTTCCAGGAGTTACATGCTAGATAACTATCGCTCTTTCTCTGTCAAAGATACTGAAAATGCAAGGCTGCACACCGAATACGTGGACCAGTTCCTGCTAGATAGAGATCGCTCTTGCTCTGTTTAAGATAAGATAAGAAAATTTAGATGGTAGATAATGATCGTTCTTGCTCTGTTTAAGATTTCTAGATAAGATAAGAAAATCTACATGGTAGATAATGATTGCTCTTGCTTTGTTTAAGATAAGATAAGAAAGTGTCCAGTTAAAAAAAACAAATGCTGAAAGTGCCAGGTTTACACACTGAAGACATGGGCTGCAGTAACAAAGTGTCATATTTAGTTCAAGTCCACAACAATGTTTTCAAGTGTATTTCGTGTGACAGTTATGCAGTCATTTCATTATTGGTAGATAAAAGTAGCAAGATTTTAGTACTTAGTTTACAGTATTTAGACTTGAGAGCATGTGACTAGGTTCAGGTAAGCAATGGTATATCTGCTTTTCATCTCATGTGGAAACAAAGTTTGGTAGTTTCACATTGTCAGTCTGAAGCCATTTCTTCATTAATTCACTTCACTGAATTTGCATTGTTTCAGCTAAAGAGACTATTTGGTTTACTATATTCAGACTCATGTGAAGAGATAAGTCCTATTTATTTACAGTAAAGTTTCCAGACATCTTATCTAGAAACAAAACCTGCATGCAGTTGGAAGGAGGGAGTTGTCATCTTCCTTTGGTGGAACCTAGCATGCGCGCTTCACCACTGACCCCATCCGAGTGGAGGGAGAAACTTGAAGCTAGGAAACGCCTTGAAACCGAAGCAGCTGGAGATACCTCTGAACGAAAGCTTTTGCTCCTTGATGTTAGGAACGGTAAACTATCTTCTCTCCCCTGCTGTACTTTGATGAATCCGTCTGTTATGTTTTGTGGGTCGATTTGATTTGAAGTGGTAATCACCTACTCCATGTTTAAATCCTATATGTTGTTTCGCGGCAGACTATGAATGGGACATTGGGCATTTTGAAGGAGCCAAGAGGCCTAACGTGGACTGCTTCAGAAGCACTTCATTTGGGCTGTCAGAGCAGGAGGTACGGTACTCCTTGAGCTAATGTCGTCTTGCTGCGACGTAATCCATACATAGACAAACCAGAAACTGTCTTACAAAACCAGAATGCAACATTCTTGTTTCATCGAATGTATGTGCAGATTGATTCGACGGACCCTCTGCATGGGGTAGACAAAGAGAAGACAGACATATTAATGTACTGCACAGGTGGCATAAGATGTGACGTATACTCAACGATTTTGAGGTAAATAAAAGTGTATATGTATATATATGCTATGGGATGGGTGGCTATCTATACCATAATCTTGTGTGTGTGCGCGCGTGTCCTTGACAGGGAGAAGGGTTTCGGGAACCTGTACACTCTCAAGGGAGGCGTGTCCAACTACCTGAAGATGGAAGGGAGCGCGGAGTGGGTTGGTAACCTGTTTGTGTTTGACGACCGGCTGTCCCTGCCACCGGCCAAGTTTGCAGAGGCAGAAGGCGCAGGAGAAGAAGGTGGTGGCGACAAGGGGGAGGTGTGGTCGTCGCGATGGCTGGGGCGGTGCTACGTGTGCGGGTCGGAGGTGGAGGAGCTGCGGCACCGCAACTGCGCCAGCATCGACTGCAACCGGCTCTACCTGTATGCATTTTGGTCCTTCCTTTCATTTAGATATGTTAGATAGGTTGAGATGCAGGTTGTTTCAGGTGAAGTGTGGAATGCAGTGAACTGAAGTGGAGTGGTGCAGGTGCTGTGGTGGGTGCTTGGAGGAGCTGAGGGGCTGCTGCTGTAGGGAGTGCAGGGGCGCGCCACGGCTGCGGCCGCTGCTGCCGGGGCACCAGAGATACGACAAGTGGCATCTGTACCGCGACGGACGACCATCTCAAGCTGAGCTGAGCTGAGCTGAGGTGAGCATCATCCAGTCCAAGTGCAGTCATTTGAAGTAGTGGCTTCAAGAGGATTACTTGTGTATATATTTCTGTGGGTCGTACCACCATTTTTCTTGCTTTCTGATTTGTTGGTGCATCTTTTTTTTCGTTCTTTTAATTGATAAGTACTAGCATGCAGTGTAGTGTAGTAGAAGAAGAAGATGAGGTGACAGAGAGAGACATTCTGTGGAGAACTTAAGTAGAGCAGATGAGAGCAGATTAATGAAATCGACATTCTCATCCTCTTTAATTGAATGATCAATGGATGCAGCAGCATCTATATACAATTCTCTCATCATCAACTAATCTGAGTAAGTACATGGTTAATCTCAGTAGTAACATGGATGGATTTGGTCTCAACTCAACTCAAGTCAACTCAAGTGATCATGGATGGGGCTAGCAAACTCAGTCAGAGTCAGAGTCAGAGTCATCAGCACCTCAAGATGTGAATGTGATCCTCCACCTGTAGAATAGCTTTCAGATTGCAGAATAGCATGTGATGTGATTGCTTCATCAAAGGCCCCACCCATTTTTTAGCAGTCCATCTTGTCTGGAACTCTGGATTGGATGGATGACAAACCTGTCCAATCATCACACCTGCTGTGCTATCCTGAAACTGAAAGAATCTCAACAAATTCCTTGACACCTACGTACATATGTATGCTAGCTTAGGACGTTATTTGTTGGATTTCAATCATGCATCACAACAACTAATTAACCATGCATGCTTAATTATGGAGTACCAAACTACAATTATTCCGACTCAACTACTGGGCAGACACCTCTAAATACCGGCCGCATCAACCCATCAACAATCCCTCAACGAACCTCAACTTTTTTCTAAGAGCATCTACAACCGGACCTCTCAAACCCGTCTCATAAGCCCGGTCATGATTTTTTGACCCAGGCGGGCCTCTCAAACGCCCGAGCTGACCGGCAGCCCCTATATCCAGCCCAAATATGGGGCGCGCCTGCCATGTCGGACCTGACAACCCGACCCCACCCCAAATTGCACCAAATCCCCCCGCCCCCCCGAGGTGCCAGATCCATTTGCTCTCTCCTCTGTTCTTTCTCCTCCGCGCCGTCCGGCTCGCAACTCCGCCGCTTCGCCCGCTCCGCAGCCGTTCCCAGGCTCTCCGCCACCAGCTCCGGAAGAGCGCTCTTGTCCTCGCCGCGGGGGACGTTGTCGCCAGCCCGGACGCCACTGTGGTACGTCCGGCAACTCTCCGGCTCCGCCTTGCGTTTGATGTGTTCGACACATTGACTGACCGGAATTATTGTGATTCTGTTAGGTAAATGATGGATTCTGATGCTTCGTTGGAAGAGGACTATGGACCGACGGAGCTTGACCAAATGATTCAAGATTAGTTCTTCGATTTGTCGGATTCGAACGAAGAAGTGGACATGATCATGCTCATGAGCATGCAAGAGGAAATGGACCATCAAGTGGGGCATATTCTCAACTTCAAGGGCTCAATCAAAGGGAGAAGAGTGATCAACCGGGACAGAGTGTCAAGTGGGAGCCCGGGCGCGCCCGCCATATCGGACCCGACAACCCGACAACCACATTTTTTGCCGCTGGCTAGAGGACGGAAAAGAAGGTCTTTGCCGTCCTCACAGAAAGCGGACAGCAAAGAGCTGGCTAACGGCAAACTGCACCTTCACCGTCAGCCAGTTCTTTGCCGTCCGCTAGCGGACAGGAAAGTAGCTTCCGCTGTCAGCCAGTTCTTTGTCGTTTGCTAGCGGACAACAAAGATACTTTGCCGTCAGCTGGCGGATGGCAAACAATAGTCGACCTGACGGTGCTAACGGCCCGCCCCCACCCTAACCCTAACCCACCTCACTCT
>NC_041389.1:725348434-725349606 GCF_002162155.2 Triticum dicoccoides | reverse complement strand
GCCACGGACGCCGCGTCTTCGTCCTTCGCCGGCGCCGCGTCCTTTTGCGAGTCAAGGGTGGACTTGCAACTGGGATGAAAGACAAAATACATGCCAGTTACAAGTCAAATTGTGTTTGTAAGATCGACTTGCATGTTGGGGCTGGACTTGCAACTGGGACAAAAGTGATCGGGCTCCTAGTTACATCCCGAGAGCGGGCTTGCAACTAGGACCAATAAATGAAGGCATGCCCCAGTTGCATGTTGAAGGTAGACTTGCATTTAGGACCAATTGGGGTTCTAGCCCAGTCACAAATCGAAGACAGACTTACAACTAAGACAAAAAATGCATACATCTGGAGTTACAACTAGAATGGCAAAATCACAATTTTTTTAATTTAAATCAAAGAAATAAAAAAGAATTTTTTTAATTATCTATACTCCAAAGAGACAAAAAGAGCACAAGCAACAGATAATCATGCTCCTGTCAAAATTCCTCATGCTCGCATGCACGAGGCAGCAGCAGTGGCACAGTGAGAAGTGGCAAACGACCGACAGCGACACAGACGCAACGATACCGACGATCGAAATTTTAGACTAATTAAAAAAAATTGCAAAAAATTGTCTGCTCCGTTGTAGCCGTCCGGCCTAATAACCTCAACAGTGTGGACGATCGCCATGCACGCGAAGATTAAAGACAAGCACATCGGACGGTTTAACATTTAGATGTGAGATAACTACTCACATATAGATGTGAAATAACAATTCCGTAGTCTAAAACCTCCCTTTCCTAACCCAAATCAAACTAATTAATTTGAACCAAAACCAAAAGCTAGGCCGATAAATAATTTCGGAACTAGGGACAAACTAAAACACATATTTTTATACGAAACTTTTATACATATCTAAAATTATTCTGCAATACTACTACATTAATGAGTACACTTGTTATTATTTGTTCAATTTTTATATTTGACACTGAAAAACCATTTCTTCTAAGTTTTAGTTGTGTTTTTAAAGAAAACTTGTCTTCAAAAATGTTTTGAAAAATTGCATAAATTATATGGTGCATATATATATAATTCTTGTGTATTTGCATGTGTTGGTGTATATTTTAATATAATTACATATCATGATAGAGATCTTTAAAGTGTATCGTCTGACTAATATCTTAATATCGATTTCTAGTGTATT
>NC_041389.1:725328263-725348230 GCF_002162155.2 Triticum dicoccoides | reverse complement strand
GTGTGCTCTCTTTGCTCTGCCTATGGACCAGTCCAGAAAAACGTCCTCCATCAATTGAAGGTGTACACTTGATCATGAATGGTATGTTCAGACAATGATAGATAGATGCTTCATTCTCTCCGCGATTAATGAGACCGGCATACTCCTATTTCTTTCAACCAATGGTCGATGGATGAAAAACTAATTCTCTGATCAACATAAGTAAATGACTAGTCTGTAAGGATGGCAAGCCTGATTTTGGGCCTTGAGAATGCTAGCAGCTTAACTCAAATGATTGCTAAAAAGTGAAGCTAAGCAATCATGCATGTCACATGGGTTTGGTCTCACGTCCATGATTCTTAGTCATCCATCCATCACAGATTTGATCTTCCTTTCAGACCGCAGAACTGCACATGCATGCATCTACTCCCTCCGTTTCATAAAAGCATCTCCAGCCGTTGGCCCCCCAAGGGGCGCCTAAAATCGCCGCCTAGAGGTGACCCGGCGCAAAAAGTGGGTCTGGGGGCGAGTTGGCCCCCAGCCGCCGCCCCCAGGGTCGGCCCCAGGCGTGAAAAAAAAATTAGACAAACTTGGGCTGAAACACGCCATTTTTGGCAAAGATGGGCTTTTATATTCGCAAATTTGGGCTAAAACACGCCATTACTTATAAAAACTAGTAAAAAAACCTTGCTGAAAGCCGAGAAGTCGCCGCCATCGTCGGCCTTCTCCTCCTTGACTCAGGCACCCCTGCTGAACCCCTCCCCGGCTGGTGGCGGCGGCGGTGGCGCGTCGTCGTCGTCGTCGCTGTCGTCGATGATGATGACGCCGCCTTCGTCGCAGCCTCGGCGGCGCTGCGTGAAGCGCTCTAGGGCGGCGCTCTGGCGCTCCCTGGCCATCTTCAGGGAGTCTTGGCGTGCCCATTCAAGGGCCGCGTCATCGTCGAGATCGACCTCGCCGTGCTCCGCCTTCACCGGCGCCAG
Organism: Triticum dicoccoides; assembly: GCF_002162155.2. Taxonomy (NCBI): domain Eukaryota; kingdom Viridiplantae; phylum Streptophyta; class Magnoliopsida; order Poales; family Poaceae; genus Triticum; species Triticum dicoccoides. Next base: position 725,347,271 of record NC_041389.1, on the reverse strand, counting down.
CATCCCCGGCTCCGTCTTCACCGAAGCCAGCCCAGGCTCCGTCTTCATCGGCGCGAGACCCGCCTCTGTCTTCGGCTTGACGAAACGCGGGGGAGGAGCCGACGAGGAGGCGCGCCGGCCGCCCTCGCTGATGACGATGCCGGTGCTGCGTGTGCGCCGGCCAAGGCGGCGTCTCCGCCGCGGGCTCGGCCTTGACGCCGAGCAGCGATGGAGTGCCGGGGGAATGGGAGGAAGAACGCGACGAGGAAGAGGAGGAGGAGCCGAACCTCCTCGGTGCCCATTGCCCGTCGCGTCGGCGGTGCGTCGGGGCGGCCGTCCTTGCCGGGGGGTACGCCAACGGTGGGATGTTGCCGCCCTCGAGGTGCGCCAGCACGTCGTCGAGAGTGCGGCCGAGGACGCCCCACCAGAGGTGGCGCCCCTCGCTGTTCTTGGTGCCGCCGACCACCGGCGCCCCGTTGGTAGACGCCAGCCGTTGCTGCTGGCGGCGCTCGAAGTACGCCGCCCACGCCGCGTTGTTGTCGGCGGCGTACTGAGGAAGGGAGCGCTCGGCGTCGGTGAGAGAGGTGCGCGCGATCTCGACCTCGTCGGCGAAGTACGATGGCTTGGTAACGGCGTCGGGCAACGGGGGAATGGGCACTCCCTTATTGCTGAGCCTCCAGCCCGTCGGCCCGGCGCGCATGTCCGGCGGCGCCGGGATGTTCGCCTGGAACAGGAGCCAGGACTCCTGTTCATGGAGCGAACGGCGGCCGAAGCCGTTGGCTGCCGCCTCGTCTCCAGGGAAAACGCTCGGCCATCGGGGAGAGGGAGTGGCTGGGGAGAAGAGATCGGCGGGAGAGGGATCGGCGGGAGAGGGAGGGCTGGGATGGCACTCCAACGCTGGCGAGCGAGACCATATATAGCCGAGGGAGGGGAGGCGTCAGCGCGCCGCCCCGTGACGCGCTGCCCGTGAGAGGAATCAATGAAAAAGCTGACCGGCGGCGGCCTTGCCATTGATTCCCCGCGGGAACCGAGGCATCGGGAAGACGAGGGGGTCGGTGTCGCTGACGCGGCTGCCCCACGACGCGGCTGCCACGCGGCGCTTTCGCGCCAAAAACGATTCGCCCGGCGCCCCCGAGCGCCCCCCAGCGCGCCGGGTTCGGGTTGGGTCCGCCGGCGCCAATTTCGGCCCGAGCCGGCGAAAAATGGGCCCCTGGGGGCGTGACTGGGCCGATTTTTTGGCGCCGGCGTCCGAAAAGTCGCCTGGGGCGCCTTGTTGGGGGCGCGGCTGGAGATGCTCTAATGTAGCGTGTATAGATTTTTTGAAAAGTCAATTTTGCAAACTTTGATCAAGTTTATAAAGAAAAATATTTATATCACAGTACCAAACATGCAAAATATGAAACTTCGCCTTATGATGATTCTAGTGATACATGCTTGACATTCCAGATATAAACGTTTTCACCACAAACTTGATCAAAATTTGTGAGGTTTGACTATTCAGAAAGTCTATATGCACTACATTATGAAACAGAGGGATTATATCAGTGCATCAGAAATTAAGGCCCCACTTATTTTTGTTAGTCTTGGCTGGATGGATGACAAATTCACCACACCTGAATCTCAACGAATTCCTTCACTGACTGATTGAACATTAGATCCATGCATGAATGACTTGATCTAGCTAGCTAGCTAGCAGGCACCAACCACAACAGCAGTAGCAAACACAGTGTGACTAACCAACTACTCCAGCTAATTAACTGCAAGATTGAACACTTAACCAATTAATCAATATATAAACTCAACCATTCGTCCAAATTGAACAAGACAGAAACTAGCTACATAACTGGAGTTAGCTTAGCTTAATCAGGTCCATGTGCAAGCAAGAGTTGGGGCAGCTAATTAGGTAGGATTCATGGCATGAAAAGGAACTTGAATTACTTGCAGACAGAAACAATTCCTTTGTCCCTCGTCAGCTAGCTAGCTGCAAACAAAGGCACGCACGCACGCATGCTTTCTCTCTTGCCACCTTTGCAGACTAATAAGCCAATTTAGTTTATTAGCTAGCTAGCCTTGTCCCCTCTGCCCTAATCAAGGGAGATCTCCAACTGCTAGAGAAAATAATTCTCAAGGCAAACAACTAGAGGTGTCAAGGATATACACATTGCTTGCTAATACTTCACGCATGACAACTAGTTAATCTTTCTTGCTTAATTATGTAGTAGTACTATACTAAACTGCTGTTATTCCAACTGAAGCGGGCACTCAGCTACATACACGTATACTGCACCAACCAATCAGCAGATTCAGAATCTCAACCCTTTTGTAGTGTTTCTTTCTTCTTGTCAGATTATTATTACGTGCGTGGCTGAAACAGTACGTACTGTGAGTTTGGTTTGGACTGGACCACACATATATGTACATGTGGTCGTTATTACGGTTAAGCACCAATCAATCAACTGAACGACTTGTAGAATGTTCATCATATAGCTACTCCCTCCGTTCAAAATTACTTGACCTTCATTTGTCTAAATACGAATGTACTAGTGCTCAGAGCTCAGTCGACACTAGTCGTTGCATGATCAACGTACACCTCCTTATACTCTACCACTGTTCATCCTTTAGGCAGACATCGATTGATGATCCAAGTAATGAAAGAGGAACAAAAATGATCTAGAAACAAAAGGGGAAGCAAGGTACCGTTAATCGAGTATTATTGTATATATACTCCCTCCGTTCCAAAATAGATGACTCAATTTTATATTAGTACTAATTAATTTAAGAAAGATATATTAGTATACAACTAAGTGCTTCTCGATGTACATTGGGATGATAGTTACTTCAAGTAATTTTCCCAAGCTGGACGGATGCAACTTTGAGTTCATCGGGACGCGGCTAGCTAATGCATATTCTCGGCCGGTACGGTCTGTTTATGTGAGTAGTACTCTCTCTGTCCCGAATTATTTGTCGCAGAAATGAATAAAAATGAGTGCATGTAGAACTGAAAATACATCTATTTCTGCAATAAGTAATTCAGGATGAAAGGAGTAGTAATTAGTAAGTCGTGACATGCATCTATCTCCACATATATACAGTATACTATACTATTATTGGATAAGTATAAGTTTAGTGGTAGTAATCTGTGGTGGATCAGCGGGCAAAACAAAGGGTTACATTAGCAAAGCGCTAAGGCATGTGCAGTGCTAAATGAAAGTCGTCATCACCGGATCCGATCCCCCAAAGCATGGCAAAAAGTTAGCTGCTTGCGTACATGTGCATGCATGTTTTTTTTTGTGTCTGTAAATAGACGTTAAGATGAGATATAACATGTATAGTTAGCTCTAAAATGGATGGGATTACAAGAATGCAATTAATATCCATCAGCTGCATGCACGCTCGTTGATCAACTTTTAGATGTGAACACTTAGCGAGGAAGAAAAGAAAACAGGGATCCACATCAATGTATGTATGACAAACAAAGATGCAACTGGATTATGGCAGAGTTGAGACAAACATTGCTTCTTGGTCAACATAGATGCTAAATGGAGTTGAATTAAGTAAGTAATGTTTTCATGCCCTTTCCCAAGATTCAACTTTTAGTTTTTTGAATGCGCCTTTGAAGCCAACCTAGCTAATTAACGGGCCGACTATATGTCACACATCTGAATTTTTTTTCTCTATTCAGTAAATTTTTCCAGCTGTTGGATCGGCCTTCTTCTTCTTGCTCCCCCCACATCTTCCTCCAAACAGCCCATCCACGGACTGTCGGTTGGACTGCCAGCTGACACTACCCGCGGTTGATGTGCCTCGCTGCAGTGCTGCCGCCACTCGCAACGATCCCTCTACCCCCCACTATTCTTCTTAGGCACCGACACCCCACCCCGCATCTTAACCATCATCATCTGACTCTCCTCTACCAGTGACGCCAATGTCACGTCGTCCTTGGCTCTGGGTGGCTCCCATCGATTTAATTAAAAAAACACACCACAATATCGGTCTCATTAACAAGAAACCATCACTTAACAATTCATGGCAAAAATCAACGCACAGAAGAATTGACGAGGCAAAAACACTGACTTGCGCAGCTAATTGCTCTGATGAGGTCACTAATTGTCAGATTGACTTGGCAGAAAATAAAATGCCACGAGGGCGAATTGACTTGGTCTTCTTCTTCCTTCTCCTCTCTTTCTTTCTATATGGCATTACATCAAGCTCCTCATGTGCACAAGCCAACTCCTTTCTCATGGTCTCACTTATTAGCTCAACTCAATTGGTTTGGTCTCAGGGTCTCACATCCATCGTCTTTGTCAGTCTTGTCTGGATGGATGACAAATTCGTCACACCTGAATCTGAACAAATTCCTTCACTAACTGACTGAACATACATCCATCCATGCGTGGATCACTTGAGCTAAGCTAAGCTAAGCTAGTCAACACAGTGTAAGTATCTACTCCAACTAATTAACTGCAAGCACCAAGAATTAACGACTGATCAATCAATATATAAGGCCCAACTCTTCGTCCAATATAAACAAGACATATAAGATTAATTAATTGTTGACTCAATATTCCCTTAAGCTTGTCCCTCGTCACCTACAAACAAAGGCATGCAAGATTGCCTTCTCTTACTAGCTAGCTTTACAGACTAAGCTGGGAACTTTAATTAATTAATTATCAGTATAATCTCTAGCATAGCTAGCTAGCTTGTCCCCCCTAATCACAGGAGATCTCCAACCGCTAGCAACCTAGAGCAGATTTGTCTGGAGGCAAACACATTCATACAGTTTCAAGGATTTCATCTCATGGATGAAAACAACTAATTAATCATGCTTTAATTATGGAGTACCAAACTACAATTATTTAGACTGAACTGGGCAGCTAGCTAGCTCTAGATACCACATCAACCAATCAGCAAGCCCTCAAGCTTTACTTTTTGTAAGACCCATACTTGTATTGCTACATTATTATTAAGTGGCTGAAACAAAACAGTGTGAGCTTGGTTGGGGTTGGACTAGTGGACCACATCTCTAGGATATGCATGATTATATAGCGCTTGTTACGGTTAATCACCAATCAAGCAATTGATCGATCATCTACCCCGCTCCATCTTCTAGAATATTCATCATACTATGTATGATACTCCCTCCGATCCATATTACTCGTCGCTCAAATGGATTTATCTAGCATCTAGATTAATCCATTTGAGCGACAAGCAATATGAATCGGAAGCAATTCATCCATGCAGGCATCGATCTGCACATACTATATATATTCAGTTTATTCAACTAGTAAGTATGGTTATGTTGCTAATCAATCTCTTGTGGACTTGTGGTTAGCTAGCTGCAGGTGTTAGTAACTAACAGTCAACAAAGGCATATCATATATATATATAGAGAGTGCAAAAAGCTGATTGGTCATCCCATCTCATCCACGCGTGGCAAGCAAAAAGCTCGGTTGCGTACATGTGCATGAATGCTTTGCGCATCTAGGAGTACATACTCAATCTTACGGCATCTCTAGCCCATTTTTTGAGGAATTAAACTTTTATCCATCTAGGCATCTAGCCCATCCGCAAAACTCAATTTTTCAAATAATACTTTTGCGGAATCTACTACAAGGTGTGCATCTCCAGACCTATGTAGCACCGATACGGCGATACGGGATACAACAATTTCTAGAAACAGCAATACGGCGATACGGCAAGCATATATAGATAATAATAAAATGACATGTAATAATTAAAACCAAAATAATAAAATATGTGAGATGAGATCAAAATACCGCCCCACCGGTTGCCTGATTGCTTCCATGCCTTCTTTCTTTTCACTTTTGAATGATCGTCCAGGCCCTCAACTCCTCAATTCCTCATGGTGTATGCAAAATAGAAAATACATCACATGATATTAGACTTGATAATATGAAACAGACAAGCATGAAAAGTGAAAAGGTTGTAAGCAAGTTGGCTTGTAGCAGTAGCATACCAAATGATGAAATGAATATAAACTTCCTTGTTCTCAGCCTCCAACAAGTTTCAATTCTAAATTCTCAATGGCCGTAGACAAATAATGCAAAAGTTCACTAAGTAACACGATAAGGAGGAAAATCCATAGTCAAACAGTGCATTACAGCATAACAACAGGAAGATACAAGGCTCAGGTGGCCATAGACCCATAGTCAAAGAGTGGATAATTGTGCATTACAACATAAACTAAATGAGGACAACTCAAGTGAGAGCATTCATGATCTCAGCCTCTAATTCAGGTTCATCAAGTGTCAGGTTAGCACCTTCAAGCATGCCAACACAAGTGAAGCTCTCAACACCAGTGAAGCTCTCAACCCCAATTGTGCATTAGTGGTTCTCTCTCTAGAATTTATGGATGTGATGGGATGATGAGTTGGTTTGGTATGAATATGATGGACACCGACTCGCTCGACTGTATAAGTGCCGGCCATGTACAGTAGTAGGAGTACATATCATCTACTCTACTCTACTCTACTCGAATGGAATGCAATGCAATGCAAGGTACTCCCTCCGTTCCCAAATAATTGTCTTTCTAGCTATCTTAAATGGACTACAACATATGGATGTATGTAGACATGTTTTAGAGTGTAGATTCACTCATTTTGCTCCGTATGTAGTCACTAAAAAAACAATTATTTAGGAACGGAGGGAGTAATGTGGATGCATGTGACCTGACTTGACATGCATGGCATCTACTTACTCCACTATCTATCAGCTGCATCTGCATGCACGCTCGCTCATGGACCGACTTTTAGATGCACACACACACACGGTGATGAGTCTTCCGGATTTCTTGCTGTTAACACTATTTGCTTGCTTGCTACTTAAGGAGGAAGAAAAGAAAAGCAAAGCAGGATGGATGGACATGGGTGTGAAGCCTGATTTTGGGACTTGAGAATGCTGGCTAGCAGCTCAACTCAAATGATTGCTAACAAGTGATGTTAAGCAATCATGCATGTCACATGGGTCTGGTCTCCAATCTGACTCATCGCTCCGTCACCAACTCCAAATTTGAATTTGATCTTCCTTTTAGAGATTGTGGAATTGCACATGCATGCATCTATGGCATTGCATCAGGAATTAATTAAGGCCCTACTCATTTTTGTGTGCAAGTCTTGTCTGAATGGATGACAAATAATCACACCTGGTTTCTGAATCAAATTCCTTGACTGGCTGAACATAGGTCAATCACTTGGGCTAGCTAGCTAGCTAGCTCTCATGCACCAACCACAACAGCAGTGGCAAACACAGTGTAACTAACTAACTAACTACTCCAGCTAATTAACTGCAAGCATGAACACTTAACCAATTAGTCCAACCGTTCGCCGAAATTACACAAGACAGAAACTAGCTAGTATATAGTTGGAGTTAGCTTAGCTTAATCAGGTCCAAGCAAGCAAGATTATTGGGAGCAGCTAGCTTAGCTAGGATCCCTGACATGATATGAAAAGGAAGCGTTAAGTATTATTGCTGACACCCACAGTATTCCTTAATTTGTCCCTCGTCAGCTGCAAACAAAGGCACGCATGCATGCTTTCTCTCTTCCTACCTTTACAGACTAACCCTTTTTAGTTAATTAACTGCATACCCTCCCTAATCAGAGATCTCCAACTGCTAGACCAAATTAGCATCTACAGGTGTCAAGGATACATTGCTTGGTTAGCTGACGCCGTCTTTGGATTTCATGCATGACAACTACTCCCTCCGTTCCTAAATATAAGTCTTTGTAGAGATTACACTATGAACTACATACAGAGCAAAATAAGTGAATCTACACTCTAAAATATGTCTATATACATCCGTATGTAGTTTGTAGTGGAATCTCTAAAAAGACTTATATTTAGGAACGGAGGGAGTATAATTAATCTTGGATGCTTAATTATGTGGTACCGAACTGTATTTATTCCAACTGAACCGAGCAGCTAGCTACATGCACAGACACTGCACCAACCAATCAGCAGGTTCAGAATCTCAACCTTTTTGTAAGACCCATACAGAAGACTTGCAGTAGTATTTCATTCAGCTTATCAAGTGTCTGAAACAGTAGCGTGATATGAGTTGGGGCTAGTGGACCACATGTATGTATATGTGGCAGTTGCTACGGTTAAGCACCAATCAATCAACTGAACGACTTGTAGAATATTCATCATATAGCTAGATCTGACTAGTGCTCAAAGCTCACTCCACACTAGTGGTTGTGTGATCAATGTTACACGTCGTTAATCGTTATACCACAATCCATCCTTTAGATTAAAAATTGGATACTAGTTTTTTTTTTGTGATTGGAGTCATTTCTCAAACGAGAGATAATAAACAAAATATGTTATTAGGGAGACAGTCAACTCATGACATCGGTTAATGATCCAAGTAATAAAAAGAGAGAAAAAAAACAATGACCTCGAAACAAAAAGGGAAGTAAGCTAGGCACGATCGAGGCTTGACCTGCAAGATATGCGTGAATGCTTAGGGACCTCCAAGGTATATACGATCACTCATTTTCTCGGCCGCTAATCGTAGCATTATTGTATATATAGATCGTACGGCTGCTAGTGGTACATAGTACTAATTAATTTAAAGAAAGATATACTTATTAGTGAAGAGTTGAGAGACAATCAAGTCGCTTCTCGATGGACATTGGGATGTTAATTACTTAATCTTTCCCAAGATGGACGGATGCAACTTTGAGTTGATCGGACGCGGCCGCCAGCATATTGTCGGTCCGTCCGGTCCGTTCATGTGAGTAGTACTAGTAATTAGTAATTCATGCCATGCATCTATCTCCACATACACAGTATATTATTGAGTAAGTATAAGTTTAATGGTAGTACAGTACTCCCTCCGTCCGTCCGGAAATACTTGTCATCAAAATGAATAGAAGGGGATGTATCTAGATGTATATTAGTTCTAGATACATCCATTTTTATCCATTTTGATGACAAGTATTTTCGGACGGACGGAGTAATCTGTGGTGGACTTGTCGATCAGCGGGCAAAAGGTTAGATGCAGCTTTGTTAGACTCTGTATATACTGGGCCCCACTTGTAATTATGTTGTACATGTCTATATAATGAAAAGGTCACCCCACGTTGGAGGTGTGCCAAAACCCTAAAACCCTTTGTCTAATATAGTATCACGCCTAGTGATCTAATCCACGACTTCCGCTCCATCGCCGCCGCCAGCCGCCGCCATGTCGCAACTGCCCGCCGACACAGCCGCTGCCCTAGCAGCGGCCCTCGCCGCCTCGACTACCGCTGCCGCTGGTGCGGTTCCCCGCCCCGTCGCCATAGACCATGCCTTCCTCCCGCCGTCGCTCGCGGCTCTCCTCTATGGAGGGGCTGCGCCCTACACGACGGAGAGCACCCTTGGCCCCTTGACGACGCGATCTGCAGGCTACCAGTACGCCGACCCCGTCGCCTACCAGTACGCCGGCCACTCATCGTCGCCTGCTCCATCTACGCTGCTTCCGGCCGCCTCGTACCCCCCGGTACCTACGCCGCCGCCCTCGGCCGTCTCGCATCCGGTGATGCGCCCGATCGAGTCTGCTCCTGCTGCTCCCGTCTACAACGCAGCAGGCTACCCTGCCGCTGACGTCCCCCACGCGGACCACGTCGGATATGCTGGTCGTCCTCTGTACGGTGCCCCGTACGGCCCTTCGCTGGCAGCGCGCCGTTCGTATGGCGCGTGTCCTGGTCCCGGTGCCGCCGCGGCCCCTTCACCGTATGGCCCGCTGGCAGCGTACGATGCGCCCCTGTCCTATGGCACCACGGCGTATGGCGCTTCACAGTCGCCGTCCGCGGCGTATGGCGCTCCACAGCCGCTGCCGTCCGCGCCGTCGCCCTACATGGACCTTGAAGCTGCTTTGGCCGCGATCTCCTCGCCGCCGTTCCTGTTCTGGCACCTCCTCCCGGTCAAGCTCAAGCCGGATAACTACCTCTACTGGCGCGCGCAAGTGCTTCCCCTACTTCGCAGCCATTACTTGGAGGGCTTCGTCGATGGCACCCTGCCGTGTCCACCGCCGCATCATCCAATGTTTCGCGCGTGGATTGCTCAGGACCAAGCCATCCTCTCGGCGATACAATCCTCCCTGGGTGAGGGTGTTGCCGGGCTGGTTCTCTTTGCCGCGACATCTCATGAGGTGTGGGACATCTTGGAGTCGAGCTTTTCATCTCAGTCTACTACGCAGAGCATGTCCCTCCGCGCGAAACTTGCTGACACGCGCAAGGACAGTGGTACGATGACCACCTTCTACAACAAGATCAAGAAGTTGGCTGACACTCTTGCTTCCATTGGAGAGCCCCTTCGTGACAGCGAGTTCACATCCTTCATCCTAGCCGGTCTCGACTGCGACTACGACTCGCTTGCCGAGGTGATTAATGAACGTAAGAAGCATCTACGTCCTTAGGAACTCTACAGCCGTCTCTTGTCAACGGAGCAATGGCTCAATGCGCGTCGCCCCGACGTCTCCACCGACTCCTCCGTCAACGCCGTGTACCGCGGCAAAGGCGGTGGCCGTGGCCCCTCTGCAGCTTCCTCGGGAGGAGGGGGCAAGTCTGGTGGTGGTGGTGTGCCCTCGTCACCACAGCAGCAGTCCCCGCGCTCTGGCGCCCCGGTGGTCGTCGTCGATGGCCGCGCCTGCGCCTGCTGTACCGCATGTGGTGCTGCTCAGCCATGTCAGCTCTGTGGCCTGCCTCGTCATGTCGCCTCTCGCTGCCATCGCCGCTTCAAGACGGACTTCCTTGGCCTCGGCAATAATGGCAAGGGCAACGAGCGTCAAGTTAACATGGCGCAACAGGGTCACACCCCTTCTTATCCTGTTGATCCCTCTTGGTAGATGGACACTGGAGCAACCACGCACGTCACCAATGAGCTGGGCAAGCTAACTGTCCAGCAGCCTTACCGCGGGCATGACAAGGTTCACACAGCTAACGGGGCAGGTATGCGCATTTCACATGTTGGTCAGGCATCACTTCTCACAAGCACCTCTAGGACATTGCATCTTAGAAATGTTCTTCGTGTTCCCACAGTTGCACGTAATTTACTCTCTGTTCCTAAACTTACACAGGATAATAATGTTTTCTGTGAGTTTCACCCGTTTCATCTCTTTGTTAAGGATCGTGCTACGAGGAACATACTTCTTAGAGGTCGCTACCGCCATGGTCTATATGCGCTTGACGCCCCCACCGACGTTCCCGCTCCTGCTGCTGCGTTCCAAGTCTTCAGTGGCGTCTGTGTGTCTCCATCACTATGGCACTCTCGTCTTGGTCACCCAGCATCTCCCATTGTTCGCCATGTCCTCCATCGTCATGAGCTGCCGTCCGAGTCTAGTAATAAAGATGCCTCTGTCTGTGATGCCTGCCAGCAGGGCAAGAGTCATCAGTTACCTTTTTCTGTTTCTACACATATAGTCAAAACTCCTCTTGAGCTTGTGTTTTCAGATGTATGGGGTCCTGCCCAGCTGTCCGTTAGTGGGCACGAATATTATGTCAGTTTCATTGATGCTTATAGTCGCTTTACCTGGATTTATCTTCTTAAGCACAAGTCTGATGTGTTTAATGTGTTTTTACAATTCCAAGCACATGTTGAGAGACTCCTAGATCATAAAATCATTCATGTACAGTCAGACTGGGGGGGTGGGGGGGGGGTGAATACCGCAACCTCAGTACCTTCTTTGAGAAACTAGGAATTGCTCATCGTGTTTCTTGCCCACATACACATCAGCAGAATGGTTCAGCTGAACGTAAGCACCGTCATATTGTTGAAACTGGTTTAACCTTGCTTGCTCATGCATCTGTCCCGTTTCGTTTTTGGAGCGATGCTTTTACTACAGCCTGTTTTCTTATAAATAGGCTTCCTTCGCGGCTCCTTCATATGAAAACTCCACTTGAACTCTTGCTTGGTCAGACTCCTGATTACACGTTTCTTAAAGTGTTCAGTTGTGCATGTTGGCCGCATCTCCGTTCGTATAATAATCGCAAGCTTGAGTTCCGATCAAAGAAGTGTGTCTTCCTGGGGTATAGTTCTGTTCACAAAGGGTATAAGTGCCTTCATGTCCCGTCTAATCGTGTGTATATCTCCCGCGATGTTGTTTTTGATAAGCACGTTTTCCCCTTTGCTACTCTTCCCTCACCTGACACAAGCTCCACACCGCCAGTGTACCCATCCACTATATTGCCTGATCAATTTGTAGATGCTGCACATTCACCCTCTTTGTTGTCTAACCATGGTGCAGGTACTGGGAGATGTGCGCGGCTTGAGCTCCTGGATGAGGTTGATGCTCCGGCTCCCTCGTCCCAGACGGCCACGTCATCACCGCCCGCTCACGTCGATCGGCTGGCTTCGTGCATGTCCCATGCAACGAGCCCGCCCGTGCTCGTGACTGCAGCTGCTGCACCGCGCGTCACCACTCCGGCCCAGTCGCCGCCTCTGCTGACTGGCACATCGGCCCCGCGGGCCGTCTCGTCCGTACCGTCATCCTCGCCATCACCGTCTGGCCGTCACCTGCACCGACGCATGGGCCATCCCCGCCTGGGAGCCCCCTGCCTTCGACCCCTGGGCCGTCTCCGCCTGGGAGTCCCGCGACACCAACGTCGCCTGTGCGGCACTTATCCTGCTCGCCTGGATCAGCGTTGACCTCGAGTGGGTCGGCATATCTTGCTGTGTCTTCGTCGTCACCGCCACAGACTGCATCAGCCTCTGCCATGACGGATGCTGCGTCCCCTTCATCATCCTCACCATCGGTCTCGCCACCTGCTCCGCCCCCGGTGTTGCGTCCTCACACACGCAGCAAAAGTGGGGTGTTTCGTCCTAAAGAAAGAAAGGATGGCACGGTGGCCTGGCTTGCGACTTGCATGGCGCAGGCCCAGTCCGACCCTACTGCTGAGCCTTGGCATTTTCAGGCTGCCCTGAGTATCCCACACTGGCGTACTACGATGGAACAAAAATACCACGCTCTTCTTAAGAATGAAACGTGGCGACTGGTTCCTCCCAAGGCTGGTGTCAACATCATTGACTCAAAGTGGGTTTTCAAGGTAAAAAGACATGCTGATGGTTCCATCGAGAGATACAAGGCTCGACTGGTTGCTAAAGGATTCAAGCAACGCCATGGCCTTGATTATGAGGACACCTTCAGTCCCGTGGTCAAACCGACCATGATTCGGCTTCTGCTCTCACTGGCAATTACCCGTGGATGGTCTCTTCGTCAGCTTGATGTTCAGAATGCCTTCCTTCATGGTGTTCTTGAGGAGGAGGTTTACATGCGTCAGCCTCCTGGTTTTGTTGATCCAGCTCGTCCGCAGCATCTGTGCCGTCTTGTTAAGGCACTCTATGGTCTGAAGCAGGCTCCACGTGCTTGGCATGCGCGTCTTGGCACCACTCTTCGGGCTCATGGATTTGTTCCCTCTCTGGCCGATACCTCGTTATTTCTTCTTCAGCGACCTACAGTTACTATGTACCTCCTGGTCTATGTTGATGATATCATCCTGGTCAGTTCCTCGGACTATGCTGCAGATCGCCTGGTTTCTGCTTTGAGTGCTGACTTTGCTGTTAAGGATCTTGGGCAGCTTCACTATTTCCTTGACCTTGAAGTTTTGTCCTCTGGTTCTGGCTTGACTCTCACTCAGCAGAAGTATTCTCTTGATATTCTTTGCCGGTCTGGTATGCTTCAGTGCAAGACAGCTACTACACCTATGTCCTCCACTGACAGACTGTCTGCTCATGATGGTTTTCTCCTTCCTGCTGATGAGGCTACTGAGTATCGCAGCATTGTTGGTGGCTTGCAGTACTTGACTATCACACGTCCTGATATATCCTATGCTGTCAACCGGGTCTGCCAGTTTCTTCATGCTCCTCGAGACTCTCACTGGGCTGCAGTTAAGCGCATCTTGCGTTACATCCGGTCCACTTCTTCTTATGGCTTGCATCTGCAACCGGCCCCCTCTGGTGAGCTCTCTGCGTTCTCTGATGCAGACTGGGCTGGGAGTCCGGACGACAGACGATCAACGGGGGGATATTCAGTGTTCCTTGGTTCGAACTTGATCGCCTGGAGTGCTCGTAAACAGGCAACGGTGTCTCGCAGTAGCACTGAAGCTGAGTACAAAGCAGTTGCAAATGCCACAGCAGAGCTTATTTGGATACAGTTCTTGCTCAGAGAGTTGAAGATTTCTCACAAGCAGCCGCCGGTACTTTGGTGTGATAACATTGGTGCGACGTATTTGTCTTCAAATCCAGTCTTTCATGCTCGCACCAAACACATCGAAGTTGATTACCACTTTGTCAGGGAACGTGTTGCCTAGAAACTGCTTCTTATCAAGTTCATCTCCTGAAAGATCAACTTGCTGACATCTTCACGAAGCCATTGCCTCTTCCTCAGTTTGAAGGGTGTAGGCGCAATCTCAACCTAGTGAATTCGTCTGAGCATGGTTAAGATTGAGGGAGAGTGTTAGACTCTGTATATACTGGGCCCCACTTGTAATTATGTTGTACATGTCTATATAATGAAAAGGTCACCCCACGTTGGAGGTGTGCCAAACAGGGACGAAGCTAGAAAAAAAGTTTGATGGGGTCATGTCTATGACAATGGGGTCATCTTTCATAAATGAATAGCAATTAGTACTAAACTAAGGAAGAATTACCTAATTTCATTGGGGTCAATTGACCCCAATGCTTACCAAGCAGCTCCGTCCCTGGTGCCAAAACCCTAAAACCCTTTGTCTAATAAGCTTATGGTTGAGATGAGATAGATTAAGGTATGTCATTATGTGTATAACATGTATAGTTAGGCTAGCTTGACGATATATAGCTAGCTTATGGATGCATGGGAGGAGTTGGTTTGGTTTGACTGAGTACACTAGCTATACGTGCGTGCCATGCGCAGTGCATATCATCTACTACAACATGCAACACCAATGAGGATGGAGGCCATGCAGGTGCACCAGGATGGCGATGCATGGTGACCAAACATCAGGTTAAAATGAGCACTGATGCGAGATGCGGGCTACCAAACATAACCGGGACATAGCCCAAGCCGCGTTTCATCCCAGCCAGGCTCAACCGGACCACAGATGCAGGAGGCCTGAAATCCATGCAACTATGAAAACACCCATAGAGCATCTCCAGTCGTTGGCACCCCAGGAGGCGCCTAAAATCGCCGCCCGGGGACGAGCCGGCGCAAAAAACCTAACATAAGTACAGTAAATGATTAGTAGTTCGCATGGATGGAGCATTATGCAAGACACGCCTTTTGGCCAGCAGCTGAACTCAAGTGATTGGCTAATAAGTGAGAGAAGAAGCAGGCCAATCCTTGAGCATGTCACATGTGTTGTTTGGTCTCAGAGTCTCACATCCATCTGACTCGGACTCATCCATCCGTCCGTCAGCACCTCCAGATTTGATCTTCCTTTTAGATTGCGGAATTGCACATGCATGCATGGACCTATGTCATTGCATCAGAAATTAATTAACAGTTTGTCTAATTCACATCTAAATATTTTTTAAGTATGTCACATCTAAGCTTCAATAAATATATAATGCAGCAACAAGAAACCAAAAAAAAACTAGGACAAGAAAATAGACCACAAACAGAGTATGTCACATCTAGATGTGCCTAGATAGACCCATTAATTAAGGCCCCACCCATCTTTGTTAGTCTTGTCTGGATGGATGACGAATTCGTCAAACCTGAATCTTAACAAATTCCATGACTGACCGACTAAATATAGATCCATGCACCACTTCAGCTAAGCACAACGTAAGTACCTACTCCAGCTAATTAACTGCAAGCATGAAGAATTAACGACTGATCAATCAAAATATATGACCCAACCGTTCGTCCAATATAAACAAGACATAAAAGAGCAGGGGCAGGTAGGTACCTTAGCTAGGATCCATAACATGAAAAGCAAGGAACTTCAATAAATTGTTGACTCGATATTCCCTTGTCCCTCGTCACCTACAAACGCATGATTGCTTTCTCTTACTAACTTTACAGACTAAGCTGAGAACTTTAATTAATTAATTAACTGTATATTCTCCTAGCATAGCTAGCTAGCTTGTCCCCGTTAATCAGAGGAGATCTCCAACCACTAGCTAGCAAGCTAGAGCAAATTAATCTGGAGGCAAACACAGCCACAGAAGTGTCAAGGATATATTGCTAGCTTACACTAGTAGAAAAACACCTAATAGTCCCGGTTCGTGAGGGCCTTTAGTCCCGGTTCATGAACCGGGACTAATGGGCCGTTACTAATGCCTCCACGTGGCTCTGTGCGCCGAGCCCAGTCAGGGGGCCTTTGGTACCGGTTGGTGGCTCCAACCGGGACCAAAAGTCCATGTTTTTTTTTGAAAATTGACTGCTTTAGGGGTTTTGGGGGTTATTTTTAGGTTGTTATATTAGCTAGCTAATAGAGAGAAGTGTCCTCTCTTATATCTTCGTCCTTGGTTTACCAACGCTGCTGCTATATATGTTCATTTTACCCGTTGATATAATAATTCATGCATGCTCGCATACATCAGCATATATAATAACAAGTACTCGTCCTACTAATCATGCATCATCATACAACTTCTACTCGTTATTAATAAAAAGTCATACGATCATCATCCTCATAGTCATCGAACCCAACCCTACATAATTGTTCTTAACACATGATCATCAGTATCAGGTAGGACCTAAACACCCTTAAGGTAAAATAGCATAAAACAATATAGACCCTGACTCTCCATTATGAAGAATGGCGATCATCCTGTCTCCAATTTTTGCCCTTCGCTGAATGTTGCTTCCAAGAAGCTCCTTACGACTGTCCATACATTTTTTCCATTATTTGATTCTCAGGTCTCCACTTATTTTAGAAACCCGGTATGGACAGTTGAGATTCGTAGGACGACCTGGTTGTATATTCAAAACATGAAGGCTACCGTGTGTATACATCAGATGAGGCACACAATCATTCGGGATTATCTGTTGAAAAACATAGTAATAACTTCGTAGTTAGCAATGATATGATGTACTAGTTTTAGAAGTGTGCAAAAAGATGCACGGATGTTGTAATAGTACAAAAATCTTACCAGGGTATCTCCATGATAGTTACCGTAATTCAACACGTGCACTAGTGGCACGTATTGACCATAATGTTGAGGAGTTCGATTGTAGGCATTGTAATTCTCAAGATCAGTACAAAATGCGACCAGATGATTTTTCTCCTGATAAGTTAGTTCGGAGCCTTCGGTGTAGTAGGTTCTGTCTACCATCTTCCGCACATTCTTTGAAGAATGAAAATAAGCTGTCAATGGAGAATAAGTTGTCAACCATTTTGAAATAAACAATATAAATTACTTAATAACTATGTTAAGCTCACATGGGGAAGAATTGGAGGTGTATCCACAAGGACGAAAATCGTAGGTCTCTCTTGCTCGATTGTAGGATCACCAAGATCCATGGTAACAAGCATACCCTCATCAAAACCATACATCTTGCAAAGTGCTTCCCAATTTTTGCAACCAAAATGGGTTACACTCTAAGCATTGTACAACTTTACTTGAAAATCCACACCATGATGGGTACTTAGGATAATTTTTTTGGTTTCGAAACTTTCATGGTCTTCAAAACCCATCCTCTCCAAGACATAGCGTCTTGCAAAGTATGGGATAAGCTAGTCGAATTGGGAAAGATGAAAAATATTGTCATGATTAAAATAGTTGAAGTCATGAGTAATTACAAAAAAAAACTTTTATTGTCGGTTGCGTACCGTATGAACATCGAAGGTCTCCTCGAGCTTAATGTTGAAGCGACGATCTTCGTCCAGCACAATGAACCTGTCGCAGATACCTCGGTCGTCGTGGCACCAGTCGCACTCCCTCGGGCGGTTTTCGTCGTCCGATGAGTACGACATTTCCGGCCTACGTTCATAATTCAAATATTAAACTAGATCATTATTATTAATCACGGGTTGACTATCGATGATCGATGTACGTAGCTCCTCCTTTCATTCCCGAATGCATTATTATATCAAATTGTCTAGCACACGGGAATGAAGGAGAACTTATCCAATATGAGCATTCAATAAGCAAAACCAAATCATAAAATAAGCAAAACCAAATCATAAAATAAAGTATAGTATTCAAATTAGCATGCATTCAATAATTATAAGCAAAAGTACATCATCTCTTGGTGTCCGTACATCGTCGAATATTATCACTAATACAACTAGAACCGTAGCGCCCGACGGGTATCGACGCGAGCGGTGGACACCCAAAGATAAGGAACCATCACAGGATCATAGCTCCAGTGAGATCCCTGAAGAACCTGCCAGGTATTGTCGAATCTGCCCTCCAATGCAACCATGTAGCGACGGACGTGCTCGTCCTCCTCGCTGACATGGTGACGTACCACCTCCGCGGTGTCCGGATGCCTCACCACCGTCACTGGCCCACGCGACCGCCACCAAACAAGGATCGGATCAACAACGGGCTGCCTCCTCACCAATCTACGTCCCCCGGAAGGTAGCACCTCCCAATACCAGCCCGGCGGAGCCCAGTCCCGAACATGGCCCTGATCAAGCAGGCCTCCACCGCCTAGTCGACGACGACGAGGATGCGGGATAGGCATCGCCGACGTCGATGCGGCAACTACTTCTATATATAGTTAAATAAAAGTAGTTTTATTAATTAAATCAACTATCTAGTTCAACTACTAAGCACTTACTAAAACAAACTACTTCTATATATAGTAAAATAAATTAGTTTATTAAATCAACTAGCTAGTTCAACTATATATAAACTACTTCTTATTACTACACATCTAATCTAACAAAAAAATCATCAATTGCTACACATCTAATCTAACAACTATATATAAACTACTTATTACTACACATCTAAACTATATACAAAAAAATTATTAGAATTCTATGAACAAAATTAATTACTACACATCTAATCTAATCTAACAAAAAAAATCTAATCTAACAAAAAAAAATCTATGAACTACATATCTAAATTACTACACACATCTAATCTAACA
>NC_041389.1:725326595-725327410 GCF_002162155.2 Triticum dicoccoides | reverse complement strand
AACCCTTTAGTTTCGGTTGGTGCCACCAACCGGGACTAAAGGCCATGTGCTGTCCGCGTCGCGGCATGAAAGTTTAGGCCCACCTCGCTAGCTGAGGAAGCTCGAGAGTGGTTTATAAGCACCAGTCCCGCTGCCCTCTCGAGCTCCTCTCAAATGCAGGCTTACGGGCCTAAACGCACTATATGTGCCTGTGGGCCTATTGCGGGCCTGAATCCTGGCCCATTGTTGGGTTTCTAGTCGTATTCAGGCCGTGGTAGCCCTTTAGGTGGCACTTTTTTTATTTTATTTATTTTATTTTGATTCTTCCTGCAGCTGTTTTTTTAGTCTCACCTCGCCAAGCGAGAGGCACTCGCAGCTGTTTATAAGCCCTGAGTGCAGAGACGATGACGAAGAGGCTCAATGCTCCTGCACGTTGGTTAGCTTCAAGCCTTGAGGAATACGGTAGACTGCACAGAGCTATGTGCAGTGCAGTTGACACTATTCCGAAATACTTGAAGCAAATTAACAAGCATTGCGCCTCTTTTTTATTTTTAATGACTTATTACAACTGAGAAATAAAAAGAAAAAAATAACTGAAAAGAAAAAAAAACTATATAGAAAACTACTCATAAATGAATTGAATCAAAAAATAGTTGTGATTAACTGTACTAAAAAAGAGCATAGATGTTTATTTTTAATGACTTATTACAACTCAGAAATAAAAAGAAAAAAATAAATATAGCAGAAAAGAAAAAAAAACTATATAAAAAGATACTCAGAAATGAATTGAAGCAAAAAATAGTTGTGATTAAATGTACTAAAAAAGGAGCATAGAT
>NC_041389.1:725325765-725326515 GCF_002162155.2 Triticum dicoccoides | reverse complement strand
ATAAAAAGAAAAGAAAGTAGTTGTGATTAACTTTACTAAAATATGAGCATAGATGCTTACTTTTAATGACTTATTACAATTCAAAAATAAATAGAAGAAAAAATAGTTATGATTAACTTTACTAAAAAATGAGCATAGATGCTTATTTTTAATGACTTATTACAACTCAGAAATAAAAAGAGAAAAAATAAATATAGCAGAAAAGAAAAAAATTATATAAAAAGCTACTCAGAAATGAGCATAGATGCGCTTATAGAGGAAATTCAAATTAAATTCATAACAAATTTTAAGAGAAATTCGTATGATTTAGCCTAAATTCCCTATATAAGGGCATCCATTTTCATTTTCAGAGGAGCTCAATAAGGCAGGGAGGGAGGGGCTTATAAACCGGTCTGATTCCCCTCCGGTTGGCGAGGTGGGACTAAACTTTGGCCGCAACGAGGACCAACCCTTTAGTCCCGGTTGGCGGAATGGACCGGGACTAATGGTCGTCCTTTGGTCCTGGTTCGGGCCACCAACCGGGACCAATGGTGGTGGGCCAGGAGCGAGGGCCATTGGTCCCGGTTCGTGCCACCAACCGGGACCAATAGGTCCACACGAACCGGGACCAATGGCCCACGTGGCCCGGCCGGCCCCTGGGGCTCACGAACCGGGTCCAGTGCCCCCATTGGTCCCGGTTCTGGATTGAACCGGGACTAATGGGCTGGACCGGCCTGGACCATTGGCCCCTTTTCTACTAGTGTTAGAGCA
>NC_041389.1:725265165-725325259 GCF_002162155.2 Triticum dicoccoides | reverse complement strand
CCAGGATCTCGTTTAGCGCTGGTTTGGGCGAAAACCAGAGCCAATGATCCCGCCCCGAACCCAAGCGGTCGGGTGTCGCCTGGGTGCCCCGGTTGAAGCAAAAAGCGGCGTGGGGCCGCTCTGTCGGCGACAGGAAGCCCTTTTCTCGCCGTTTCCTCCCGCTTCCCCCCGGCTTCCCTCTCTTCCCCATTCCTCCCGCCAAACCCCCGCCTCCTCCCTGCCCTTCCGCCCGCCATGCCGCCGAAGAATTACGTGATGCCGCGCGCCGTGACGGATCCCACAACCGTCGCCGCCGCCCAGACGAAGCAAAGGAAGTCGAGGGCGCCGCTGTCCAAGCCCCCCGACATGAGCAACGCCGAGTGGAAGGCGGATGTGGAGCGCCGGGAGGCCGTCACCGCCGACAGGCGCAACAGGGCCAAGAAGGTTAGGGAAAAGTGGCACACACTGTGGTAGCGGCGGCGGCGGAGCATGCGGCCGAACAAGCGGAGATGGCGCACGCGGCGATGATGAATCCACCCGGTGGGCACCCGTACGTGGCCTAGAGCCAACAAAACGTCGGCTCTTTGGTGGGGTTCTCGTCGTCGCCGCACCCATGGAGCACGCCGTCGCTGGGCTATGCCGATGGGGACACCCATGGTGGCTTCAACCCCAACATCACCTTCCTCCATGGGCGCCCAGTCCAGCGCACGCCCTCGCCCGCGTTCGCCGTCGTGCAGTACCCGCCGTACACGTACTCGCCGCCGGACTATGCAGCCTCACCGACGCCACCTCTTCGCCGTGGCCTCTACTCACATGGAGGACATCATCGCAGCCGGCTCGGCTGCCGCCGCCGCTTCCCACGGGTTCACTACCCAGGACGGCTCGATAGACCTCGGCGACATGGACGACGAGCTCGACTACGGTGAGGAAGAGCCGGAGGAAGAGGAAGAAGAGGAGGAGGAGTCAGCACCGACGAGGAAAGGCAAGAAGAAGAAGAAGAAGAAGGCGGCCAAGCCCTGCGAGCCACGTATCAAATGGGCGTCCAAGGAAGAGGAGTGCCTCGCCGAAGCGTGGAAGGTCGTTTGTCTCGACCCGATCACCGGCACGAACCAGAGCATCGAGACGTATTGGGGCCGCATCAAGGTCGAGTTCGATGAGCGGAAGCTCGTCGACCCCTACTTCAAAGGCATGAACATGAAGCGTGGGTCGAAGGCGATGGCGAACCATTGTGGGCTCATCCAAGTGGCATGCAACAAATGGCATGGGATTGTCGAGGAGGTCGCGGCTCGCCCGGAGAGCGACACCAGCGTCGAGGATCAGGTATCGCACGCCATCCTTGTTGTTACCTTTCGCCGTGCGCGCACACTCTTTCGCCGCCGGAGGTTGAGCTCGACGTTTGATGTACTCCTTTCTGTGTTCTTCCTTTTTTGTACGCCAAACTACTGGGTGCCCTTTTATTTGATCGCCGAACTGTGGCACCGAATCGCCGAACTATTGCGATGGTGGTCGCCGGTTTGTTTTTTTGAGCGGGAACAATGGAGTTCGAATATGGGGCGCCTTGGGGGGCGGCACCTGGGGGCGTGACTAGGGAGAAACGAGCCCCAGGGGCCGATCTAGCGCCGGCTCGCTCCCAGGCCGCTCTTTTTCGGCGCCCTGGGGGGCCGAACGGCTGGAGATGCTCTTAGATTGTTGTTGGATTTCATGCATGACAACAACTCACTAATCATGCTTAATTATGGAGTACCAAACAACAATTATTCAGGCTGAACTGGGCAGCTAGCTAACTCTAGATACCGTATCAACCAATCAGCAAACCCTGAATCTTTACTTTTTGTAGGATCTATACTTAAAATCAAATCTCTTTCTTGTTAGATTATTATTAAGTGGCGAAAACGGTAGTGTGAGTTTGGTTGGGGTTGGGCTACTAGCAGTTGTTACGGTTAAGCACATAATTAGAGATCTCAAGTTAAGGTACAAGAATTATATTTATACACCAATAATGTACTAAGAAAGATGCAGCAGGATTAACGTAGGGTGACTGGACAGAAAATGTGCTTCCCAGTCACTATCGACATTGTGATGCATGTTAAGTAGCGTCAGAGTAGAGCTAAAGTAATCTTTCCACCATGCCTTTTCCTCGAGATCCAACTTTGAGCTTAGCTAATACGAGTATCAGTAAGTCCAGGCTAGCACATAAGTAGTCCCGGATGATATCACGGACATGACGAGGAGTCTCGAAATGGTCGAGAGGTAAAGATTGATATATAGGACGATGGTATTCAGACACCGGAAGTGTTCCGGAGGATACCGGGTACATATAAGGTCACCGGAAGGGGTTCCGGGCACCCCTGGCAAAGGTATGGGCTTAATGGGCCAAGGGAGGGACAGACCAGCCCACAAGGGGCTGGTGCGCCCCTCCACCAGGCCGGCCAGCCCTAGGGAAAGGAAAAGGGGGAGGGAAAGTCCCTCCTTCCTTCCCCTCCTCAAGGGAGAAAGGAAAGTGGGAGGGGAGGGGGGGCGCCACCTCCCCCTTCCTTCCCCTGGCGCCTATACAAGGAAGGTGTGTGTGGGGGGGGGGGAACCAGGGCAGGAGCCCAAGTGGGATTCAGCCCCACTTGGGGCGCCCCTTGGCCTCTTCCCTCTCCCTCCCACCTATATACTCATGAGGAGAGGGGGGCGCCTAGCACATAAGAACATCAATTGTTAGCCGTGTGCGGCGCCTCCCTCCATCGTTTACTCCCACGGTCATATCTTCGTAGTGCTTAGCCCTGCACAGATCACTTCACCATCACCGTCACCACACCGTCGTGCTGACGGAACTCATCTACTACCTCGACAACTTGTTGGATCAAGAAGGCGAGGGACTTCACCGAGCTGAACGTGTGCAGAACTCGGAGGTGTCGTACGTTCCGTACTCGATCGATGGATCGCGAAGAAAGTTTGACTGCATCAACCGTGTTATGAAACGCTTCTGCTTACGGTCTACGAGGATACGTAGACACACTCTCCCCCTCATTGGTATGCATCTCCTAGATAGATCTTGTGTGAGCGTAGGATTTTTTTTGAAATTGCATGCTACGTTTCCCAACAATATCAACTCCTGCTCCACCTTCTACTACACCTGCCATAGCTTTGGCAAATGTTGTAAGTACAACAAACTCAATATTGTTTAGATTCAGTTAGATTTTAGCGGTTAGGATTTTCTAAGCCGGTTGCTGCTCCGCGGCAATGCTAGGATCATAATACCAGATCGATTTTTACAGATTGTGCAACTATTTGATTAGATCTTAGCATTGATCATAACACCTGGTTGATTGGATTAGATTTTAGCATTGATTGTGCATTGGTAGGACACAAGCAATGTGAATGCATGTGTAGATTTTGCACTCACTGTGCATTGCTAGCATCATAGCAATGTGCATGCATGTCTACGTTGTGCATTGCATTCTGTGATTTTGTTCGCTGAAAATAACAATGTGCATTAATTGGTGTATGTGCATTGCTAGACATGCTTCATTGTGCTTGTGTTCAATAGACACACACTGATCATTGCAATATCAATATGCATTGATCATGCATATGATTCATAGATATGCACTGATCATAGAAATGTAGGATCATATATATGCTTCATTGTTCTTGTGCACTTCCTTGCTCAGGTGCTACAATGGGCTTGAATGTACGATCATGGCAATGTACAATCGTAGATATGCTTTGTTGTACTTGTGCATTGCTTTGTTCATGTACTACAATGTGCTTGAATGTAAGATTATAGATTTACTCCCTTGTGCTTGATACTCACTTATGTCTTCTTATCTGACAAGGTGATAAAGAACGAATGTAACATCGCGGGGGGAGGCTGCCATCCACCGAATGCCATCACGGACAGCACCCCGTGCATCCCGTGGGCATTGAAGCCCTTCATGGCAGGGAGGAAGGAGGCGGCAATGTTGCCTCTATCAAAGTGGGGTCGTCGACCCAAGCTGTGGCACAACCCATAAAAATGGTACCAAGATGAGGCACAAGCCATAGAAATGGTGCCACACTGGTTCTAGGTGTAGATCAATGACAACTTAGTCTTCTTTGTTGTCCCAAAGGCTTTCCAATAGCATGTGTGGACCTGGTTCCATATTCCTGTTCCCCAACCCATGTCAGTGTCGCATGTCGCTGGTATGAGACATGGGTACAATTGAGGGAATTTGGCGGTGAGGTGGTGCTTGGGTGGGGCTGGAGAGCGTTCTGCCTGAAGCACCAAGTGCGAGCCAACATCCTCGCCATCCTCAAGCTCAACACTTGGGGCTTCTTTCACGGTCAAAAAAAAACACTTGGGGCTTCAGGGTCAAGATCTTTGACGCCAACAACTCCACCGCCAAATGCTACCGCTGCATCCATCATGTATAGGTGGAAAATTATCAAGGGCCTTCTGAACTAAGTAGTATTAGTTAGTACTGTGTTTGCTCGAAACTGTCCATATTGATCATCCAACATCACTTGATGTTGTGCAAGGGCATCCGCTGCTGTATTAGAATTGGTGTTAGTGTTACTACGGTATGATCATGGTTTTACCCCCTTATGTTAATAGTGTGCCCATTGGTGTTAATTGTGTTGTGTGTTTCAATATTGTCTTCAAATCATGATGTTTAGGGGTGTTTAGTGTGTTGTGTAGGGAAGGTAAGGTCAACATATTTGAAGTGGGATTAGCATAACACACATTTGTACACAACCTTCTTTGCATCCACTCAGCACAAAACCATAGATGCAGGTGACCAAACAACATGCAACACTAATTAGGATTGTGGCCAGGTGCACCATGATGGGGATGGTGACCAAATATCATGCAGGAAAATGAGCACGGATGGGATGCAAGCTACCAAATGCAGTGTAGAACATGGCCCAATCCGTGTTTTAGCACATAGATGCTCCTGGTCACATATCCAGGACGTCCAAAATCCATGCAACTAACCAAACACCCTTAGACAATGATGGACCGATGCCTCATTCTCTCCGCGATTAATGAAATCGGCGTGCTCCTCTTTATTTGGTTCAACAACAATGATCGATAAATGCATATATAATTCTTTGATCAACTGACCTAAGTAACTAAATGATTAATAGCCCGTATGGATGAAGCATTATGCAAGACAAGCTTTTTGGCCTTGAGAATGCTGGCTAGCAGATGAACTGAACTGAATGGCTAATAAGTGAGAGAAGCTAACCAATCCTTGAGCATGTCACAGGGGTTTGGTCTCTCTGACATCCATCTGGTTCTGACTCATCCATCCATCGCCACCTCCAGATTTGATCTTCCTTTTAGATTGCGGAATTGCACATGGATGGACCTATGTCATTGCATCACCCATCTTTGTTAAGGCCCCACCCATCTTTGTTAGTCTTATCTTGATGAATGACAAATTCGTCACACCTGAATTTGAAAAAATTCCTCGACTGACTGACTGACTAAATATCGATCCATGCATCACTTGAGCAAAGCTAAGTACTAGCCAACACAGTGTAAGTAACTACTCCAGCTGATTAACTGCAAGCATGAAGAATTAACGACTTATCAATCAATATATAAGACCCAACCGTTCGTCCAATATAAAGAAAACATAAAAGAGTGGTACCTTAGCTAGGATCCATGGCATAAAAAGTAAGGAACTTCAATTAATTGTTGACTCAATATTCCCTTGTTCCTCGTCACCTACAAACAAAGGCATGCACCATTGTTTTCTCTTAGTAGCTTTATAGACAGCTGGGAACTTTAATTAATTAATTATTTGTATAATCTCCTAGATAGCTTGTCCCCCCTAATCAAAGGAGATCTCCAACCGCTAGCAAGCTAGAGCAGATTAATTTGGAGGCAAACACAGCCACACAGGTGTCATGGATATATCGTTTGCTAGTTTAAGCGCCATTGTTGGATTTCATGCATGAAAAGAACTAATTAATCATGCTTAATTATGGAGTACCAAACTACAATTATTCAGGCTCAACTGGGCAGCTAGTTAACTCCAGATACCGCATCAACCAATCGGCAACCCTGAAAAATTCGTCACACCTGAATCTGAACAAATTCCTTGACTGATTGACTGACTAAATATCGATCCATGCATACTGAGCTAAGCTAGCGTGCACCAACAACAGTACTAGCCAACACAGTGTAATGTAGCCACTCCAGCTAATTAACTGCAAGGGTGAAGAATTAACGACTGATCAATTAATATATAAGACCCAACCGTTCGTCCAATAAAACAAGACATAAAAAGAGTGGGGGCAGCTAGGTTAGCTAGGATCCATCACATGAAAAGTAAGGAACTTTAATTAATTGCTGACACAATATTCCCTTAAGCTTGTCCCTCGTCACCTACAAACAAAGGCATGCAAGATTGCTTTCTCTTACTAGCTTTACAGACTAAGCTGGGAACTTTAATTAATTAATTATAATTAATGTATATTCTCCTAGCATATTGCTAGCTTGCCCCCCTTAATCAGAGGAGATCTCCAACCAGTAGCAAGTTAGAGCAGATTAATCATCAGAGGCAAACACAGCCACACAGGTGTCAAGGATATATTGCTAGGTAGCTAGTAAGTAGGTCGTTGTTGGATTTCATGCATGGCAACAACAACTAATTAATCTTGGATGCTTAATTATGGAGTACCAAACTAGAATTATTCAGACTAAAGTGGGCAGCTGCTAGCTTACTCTAGATACCGCATCAACCAATCAGCAGGCCCTGAATCTTAACTTTTTGTAAGACCCATACTTATATCTTTTTCTTGTTAGATTATTATTAAGTCGCGCTGAAACAGAGTGAGTTTGGTTGGGCTTGGACTACTGGACCACATTATATGATATGCATGTATGTATGCATAATTGTATATATGGCAGTTGTCACGGTTAAGCGCACCAATCAAGGAAGCAATTGATCGACCCTCTAACTACCCCGTCTTCTAGAATAATCGTTGTCCAACAAAGAGTTTGGGAGTGACTAGAGCTCAGTCGACACCTACTATTCGTCTTGTGATCAACACCGTGTCATACCAACAAACTAGTTCATCTTTAGATTGAATTTTTCTTGCAGTGATTGGATGATTCTTAGCAGTGACTTTCTCAACCGAGAAATACAATTAATTAATCCTTTTTTGGCGGGCTTTGCTAGACAGGTCTTTTTGTCAAGCCGTCGATCGCTTTTGTAACTTGGCGGACATTTTTAGCGGCCGGGGGTATACATTCATTTCCGAAAACAAAGTGGTAGAAACAAAAAAGGGAATTAAGTCGCTCGTGATTTGCAAGCTAGGGCACACACACACTGCACGCATAATTAGGGATCTCGATCGAGTTAAGGTGCAAGAATTACATCTATACACAGATAATCTACAAATTGATTTGTACTGGCAGTAGTACTAGCACTAATTAAGAAAGATGCAGCAGGATTAATTAATGCAGGATGAATGGACAGAAAATGTGCTTCTCGGCGGTCACTATATATGGACATTGGGATGCATGTTAAGTAGCGTGAGAGTAGAGCTAAAGTAGTCTCTCTTTCCACGCATGTCTTTTCCCCGATCGAGATCCAACTTTGAGATTAGCTAATACGAGCATCAGTAAACCCAGCCTAGCTAATATTAACTGTCGTTGTCGGTGGTCATCTGTACTCCGTGTTAATTTAGCAATTCATCCATGCAGGCATCAACCTCCACATACTATATATATTGAGTTCGTTGAGTAAGTATGTTTATGTTGCTAATCTAACTGTTGTGGACTTGTGGATGAGCTAACTAGCTGCAGGTGTTAGTAACTAACAGTCAACAAAGGAATATCATATATATATATATATATAGAGTGCAAAAAGCTGATTGGTCATCCCATCCATGCATCCACGCGTGGCAAGCAAAAAGGTCGGTTGCGTACATGTGCATGCATGCTTTAAGTTGCCCATCTAGGAGTAGATACTCAATCCTACGGCATCTCTAGCCCATTTTTTGAGGAATTAAATTTTTATCCATCTAGGCATCTAGCCCATGCATGCTTAAAACTTTAATATTTCAAATAAAACTTTTGCGCACAAATTCATTTCAAACACAGGTTTAAATCATTTCATTGCATAAATAGATTAGAACAGCGGGATGCACTTACTAGCTAGTACTCCCTCTGTCCGAAAATAGTTGTCATCAAAATGGATAAAAGGGGATGTATCTAGAGACATATTTTAGTTCTAGACACATCTCTTTTTATCCATTTTGATGGCAAGTGTTTTCGGAGGGAGTATGTGGTATTGTAGTACCAGTGAATAGATTTGTCCGGTTGTGTAGATAGAATAGTAGTTGGTGCCAGCTTAAGATCCATCATATCGATGAGAGGGTTTATTTGGTCAGTTGCCATGTTGAAGGAAAGGAAGGGTTGGAAATGGAGGGTTAATTAGTGGTTCTAGCTATCTCTAGAACTAGAATGTATGGATGGGATGGGATGATGAGTTGGTTTGGTATGACCGGCCGACTAGACACAGGACTATACGTGCATCAACAGTGCATACCATCTACTCCTACTCTACTCCAAGGCAAGGCAAGCTGATGTGGATGAATGTGACCTGACTTGACTATCAGCTGCATCTGCATGCACGCTCGCTCGTGGACCAACTTCTAGTGATGAGTCACGATGAAGTGGATTATTGGTTGTTAACACTATTTGCTTGCTAGCTACTCCTACTTAAGGAGGAAGAAATGAAAAGCAAAAAGCAAAGCAGGATGAATGGACATGTATGCATGTATGACAAGGAAAGTCCCACCCAACACCAACACCAACACCAACACCACCCCATGTGCATCTGCTTCTCCATCTTTTCTTTTGGGCCTAGAGCAGAGCAGAGCAGATCCATCAATCACTAATCAACTTTTCCATGCAGTAGTATCTTCTTTGTCCAAACAAAGTTGCATGCATGGATCCGATGGAGCTACCATTGAATTTGAATACTCATACGCCGGCCGGTTGGCCCCACACCAGTCGCTAAGCAAGCAATGCAACAAAGGGAGGGAGGAAATATATTTCTACCCGGCTGTCGGTTCAGTACAAGTAGTTTGCTCTGCATGACCGACCAATATATTTCCACCAGAGAAGAGAAGAGCCTACCTACCAACTCCAACAAGTAGAACAGGACCATCTCTCTTCTTTTCAGCATACTAGTCCCAAGTTTCGCAATATATATAGCTAGATATGTCCACCATCTCGATATCTGAAGATGGATGTTGCATGCATGTGTAATTTTACTCCACCGGCCGGTCTCCTCTCCTCTACGCGTCGCATGGATCGGATGGACTAGCTAGCATGGACACTAATCTATTTTAGTACTCCCTCTGTTCACTTTTATAAGACCTTGAAGACATTTCAGACAATGTGCAAAACATCATATTTTTAGTTGTCTGAAACGACTTACAAAAGTGAACGGAGGGAGTAGATGAGACGAGTTGAAGGATCCATCTGCCTATACAAGCGTGCCAATCCGGGTCGTATCTCTTATCTCTCCATACATAGATACATAGATAGATATATGTAGTATATTATGAAGAGGTATCGAGAGATCTTATCTGTTGATGTGTTTAGGGGGTTGTACCGAAGCAGAAGTGATATAAGTATATGCTTGCTCTTGCTTCCACCACTTGCATAACTCTTTGGTCGTCTCTACTCTACGTGTACTTGAGAAATAGAAGGAACATGTGCAAAATTTGGGAGCGTGCTGCACGAATATTTTACAATAGCAGGTATTGAAGAATCCGTACAAGAAATTTTACTACATTTCAAAGAAATTGTATTGAGAAGTACGTATACGTAGGTAAGTAGAGTATGTAGCTGAAAGAGAGATTGAGATGTAGACATGTGTAGGTCGCCCGCACAACAATGCAATGCAATGCAAAAGCAGCTGCTACGAATATACAAAACAAAACATATTCTTGGATGGATGATGCTAGAAAGACGACTAGTAGTTGCGTGCATGTGGGTGCTGCATACTAGCTATAGCTATAGTAGTACTACTAGTACCCGATATATATATTATCATGAGGATGGATGGATGGATGCATGGGAATCCTCCCTCACGTAATAATACAGTATATTTTTATTTTTGTTTTTATTATTTTATGCAGTTGGTACATGCATGCACATTCCTCTAATTATTCTCATCACCAAATACTATTCGTAGTCCAGTCCTTGTTTGTTTGCTAGCTACTCCATCTCCATCTCCATCTCCTGATTTCCATCTCCATGCACGCCGGCCGGCCGGAATAGTAGTTAGTACATGGACCGATGGATCGATCGATCATCGTCACCGCCCCGTCATTCAGTCATTTGGAATGGAATGTAGCTGGCCACCTAGCTAGCTTTGAATTTCTGCTTCTGCTTCTGAGTCTGAGGTAGCTAGCTAGGGAAGGGCACTATAAGTTGGACCTCCTGCCTCCACACCCCAAGCCTTGCTCCTCATCTCATTCCCTCCCATTCTTCCATCTCCTCTGCTATCTACGTATCTAGCAACTCTATTCCATTTCCATTTGCATTTGCATTTGCATCTTGCATTCACTACTACCTCAACACTGTTATCTGCTAGCAACTCAACTACATTCAGTCGCTCAACACTTACCACTCTACCCTAGCTAATATAAGCTAAGCTAGCTTCACCTCCAACACAAATCATCATCACCATCACCATGGGCGAGCAAGTAGCCACCAAGGTAAC
Source organism: Triticum dicoccoides (assembly GCF_002162155.2). Taxonomy (NCBI): domain Eukaryota; kingdom Viridiplantae; phylum Streptophyta; class Magnoliopsida; order Poales; family Poaceae; genus Triticum; species Triticum dicoccoides. The sequence goes on along the minus strand of NC_041389.1, from coordinate 725,314,556 downwards.
AAACTAAACAACCCATTAATCTTGAGTACATGTCTTGGTATAATTATCACTTGCCCCCGGCCGGTGATCCATTTAATTAAGGTACATCTTCTCCAAATTAACCCTATCCTGCAGGAGGAGGCCAACAACAAGGAAGAATCACCCGCACCCGCCGCCGCCGCACCTGAAGCTGCACCGGCAGAGGAGAAGAAGGACCAAGCAGCACCACCACCAGCCGACCAAGACGCAAACAAGGAGGAACCACCAGCCGAAGCTGCTCCTCCTCCACCGCCGGTGCCGGTGCCGGTGCCGGTGATCCTGGGCGTGGAGGTGCACTGCACGGGCTGCGCCAAGCGGATCAGGCGCTCCCTCCTCCGCTGCAAGGGCGTGGAGTCCGTCCACGTCGACATGCCCGCCAACCAGGTCACCATCAAGGGCGCCGTCGACCCGCAGGCGCTCTGCGACCGCCTCCGCGCCAAGACCAAGCGCGACGCCACCCTCATCTCGCCCTTACCGCCACCTCCGCCGGCCGAGGGCGAGGAGCCTGCGCCACCCCCTCCCCCGCCGGCGCCGCTGGTCACCGAGGCCCGCACCGTGGAGCTGCTCGTCAACATGCACTGCGAGGCCTGCGCCCAGCAGCTGCAGACCAAGATGATGAGGATGAAGGGGGTGGTCAGCGCCCAGACGGACCTCGCCGCCGGCAGGCTCACGCTCAGTACCACCGTGGACGATGAGAAGATTGTGGAGTACATCCACCGACGGACCGGGAAGATCGCCTCCGTCGTGCCGCCGCCGCCTCCGGAGCCGCCCAAGGAGGAGGAGCCACCCGCTGCTGCTGCGGAGCCCAGCAAGGAGGAAGCACCAGCCGACGCCGACGGCAAGAAAGAAGAGGCCGGCGAGAACAAGCCGGCTGAAGACGGCAAAGCTGCTGCAGAGGCCGAGGAGGAGAAGAAGGAAGGTGGTGGTGGCGCCGGCGAAGATGACCAGAAGCCGGGGAAACAAGAAGGCGTGGCGGTGGACGGCTTCCCGCCGGAGGAGATGATGAAGCGGATGGTGTACTGGCCCTACGGCGGCGCACCCGGCGGCGGCATCCACTACAAGCTGCATCCGGCCGACGCCGAGGAGGCCATGATGGCCAGGCGGATGGCCATGCACGCCATGCCTCCACCTACTCTGATGCCGCCGCCGCCGCACCACCACCACCACAACCCCTACGCCATGATGCACCAGCAGTGGGCGCCTCCACCGCCGCCGCCACCTCCGGGGATGCCGATGTACAACAACTACAACTACGGCAGCAGCTACATGATGGAGCGGCCGCCGCAGATGTTCAGCGACGAGAACCCCAACGCCTGCGTCATCTCCTAGTCCTAGCTCGGATCGATGGATATGAGCTGAGCATGTGAGCTTGGCCGGATTGGACCATCCTCCATATACATTTCTATACTCGGATTATATACTGCTGCGTAATTATAGGCAGTAGTTATTGTACTACTATTAGCTACCAAATTAAAGGACATTGGTCACGCTTGTAAGATCGATCGATGAGAGGATGTTAAGTATAGTATATACACCAATCGAAAAATCAATGGATCGCCCTACTTTTAGTTGGCGAACAATTCCATGTATATTTTCTTGGTTATGTCTCAGTCCATGCTATATTCGATTGATCTTTTACAGAGATTTGTGCAAAATTTTCTTTTACTTTTTCCTTTTCTTTTCTATACCTACTATCAAAGAGAGGTGATATTCTTGGTTTGGTCCCGCTTCAATTAATTTCACGTACGCTATTTGGTTTCGTTACTTGCCACCCGTTTTGGTCCAATGGAGGAAGCCCATCTGGCTGCGCTGTGGCCCAGGTCCAGAGAAAAATAAAATTGCCGATGAGAGGGTTCGATCTCATAACCTGCCAATCGCGCACAGTTTGTCCAACTGACCCAGCTAGACATGTGAGTGATTTTTTTTTCTTTCGTTGCAACACACGGGCCTTTTTGCTAGTTAGATACATGTCATTTGACTAAGACTTGGTTAAGTCACTGAGACATAGCCACACTGAAAGAGTATATGCACGTGCACCGGTTGCAACATATGATCCGATGGTGGAGAGTTGGCAAATCCTTACGCTTCTAGCCATTCGACCTCATTCCTCTTAATTATAAGTCCTACCCCTCCCCCCTAATACCTCTCCTCTGCTCAACCCTGACCTTTAGCTCGGACCTCTCAAAAGTTGGCAACTATCGAGAAGATGCCAAATGGAAGATGGGAAGTCTAAGAATAACGACAAGCCCAGTGTTGCAATACGCGGACGATACCCTGATTCTACCATGAGAGGATGCTACTCATGTGGCCAAACTAAAAGCGGTTCATGGCGAACACTGGCCTCACACTCAACTTTGACAAGTGCATGTTTGTTCCTCAACATCTAGCCAGAGGCGTCTATGTGGATCACTTGGTGGTGAGGCATGCTACTCTCATCGATTGGCAAGTGGGTTCTTGTCGACGTTGTTCTCATTGCCCTACCCACCTACACCATGGGGTCGCTGTAGCTTGCCGAGAGCACCCCCACCGCCTTCCAGAAAAGGTGTCGTGCCTTCTTCTGAGAAAATGACCATGGCACCTGGTGCAAAATGCAAGATTGCGTGACAGAGGTCTGCAATCTCAGGACCACGGTGGCCTGGGCATGTGTGATTTGTGCCTGCAGAACACATGCCTCCTCATGAAGCTCCCCGCCCGCATTCATGCCCCACCCTCCATGACATGGCATCTTTGTGACTCTGACCTCATGGACATCGCGACCTGTAAGGCACTTCTGGCACTTTTGGCATTTTGGCGTGATCTGTGGTGGGGCGAGAACAATTTGGACGCATGGTTCTTGACTCTATTCTCACACTGGGCCCGCCGCAATGCATGTGTTGTGTGACAATACTGAAAACCGTCAAGAGTCTCGATAGTATGGTGTGCGTGATCGAAAGCACCAGAAGGAATCGCACATGGCCCGTTTATCTAGGTTCGGGCCCTCATCGTGGAGGTAGTACCCTACTTTTGCTTGGATTTGGTTGATGTATAGGTTGCTTCGTATGAGGGTGTTACAATGGAGTTGATGTGTATGCTTTGGAAGCTAGGGTTGAGATTGTAAGTTTCCTTGAGCTATACCCTACCTTGCCTTATAAAGTGGAACGAGGCCTAGGGTTGCACAACTTGCTAATTCCTAATTGGTCATACCAAACCAACTTATCATCCCATCCATTCTAGTTCTAGACAACGTACGTACTATTAAGCAACCTATTACTCACTTTGAACTAAAACCACGTCAGTTATTTTGGGATGAAGGGAGTAGCTACCAAGAGGAGACACCGACTTCCAAGCGTAACTAGACACACTTACCTAGCTTAATTAATAATCCTCTCACCTTAGCATGGCAGGCACCAACTAAAATTTCTATCTACAGAAGGAACGGAGAAATTTATTCACCTTAAGTAGTGTTACATCATGCATGTCACCATATACCTACACATACATAGGAGTATGTAAGTAGAGTAGATGGGCAAAGCATGCCTGCATCCGCGTGGGACGGGGGAGGGAGGCACATGTAGAGACACCGTCAGCCGCGGGTGGTGGCATGAAGCAGCCCAACCGGCGGTCCGTGGATGGGTTGTCTAGAGGAAGATCGAGGGGAGAGGAAGAACAAGAACAATGTCGGTCTTCAGATTGAAATCCAAAAAAGGGTGGGAAAATGTACTGACCCTAGGAAAAAAATTCGAATCTTGGGAAAGTGTAGGAAACCATTTCTTGCTTAATTCAGCTCCAAGTAATTTCATGGACGGGAACGTCTCCTCCCACTGAATGCACATCGCCGGAAATCCTAAAAATAAATTCAAAAATAAATGCGAGCACCAGGTTTTGAACCCTGGTGGGCTAGGGATACCACAGTCCCTCTAACCATCCAACCACAGGTTGGTTTGCAATTACATAAGTAGTTAGCTTAATCTCTCATCTTAACATGGCATGCACCTACTGAAACTCTATGTAATCTACAGACTACATACAGATAAAAGTATGCATGCACATGTACGCAACCAGCTTTTTGCCATGCAATGGAGCGGATCGGATCGGATCGGATCGGACCAGATGACGATCAAGTTTCATTTAATTAGCACTGCACCGCCTAGCTTTGTTAACTGTTGTGGCCTGCGCGCGGCTAAACCTTTCGCCCGCTGATCCACAAATCCACAACAGATTACCTCCGTATTTCTTTCTTTACGGAGGGAGGACTAAACTTAATTATGCATGGAATGAATTAGTACTAAGCACTGCAGATAACTCAAAGTTGCATCTATCCATTTTGGGAAAGATTACTTTAATGAACATCCCAATGTCCACTGAGAAGCAACATATACTACTAGTATAATTTTCTCTCATCTCTTCACTAGTAATATACAGTACTCCCTCGGTAAAGAACTGATCCAAACGCTCTTATATTTCTTTACAGAGGGAGTATCTTTATTAAATTTTTTTGCGAGAAAATTTCTGATTTATTCATCTTCAATCATGGCAGTACAACGAATATCAGAAATAATAAAAATTACATCCAGATCTATAGACCACCTAGCGACGACTACCAGCACTCAAGCGAGCCGAAGGCGCGCCGCCGTCATCGCCCCTCCATCGCAGGAGTCAGGCACAACTTGTTGTAGTAGACAGTCGGGAAGTCGTCGTGCTAAGGCCCCGTAGGACCAGCGCACCAGAACAGCAACCGCCGCAGATGAAGAATAACGTAGATCAGAAAGATCTAATCCGAAGACACGCGAACGTAGACGAACAATGATGAGATCCGAGCCAAAGGTAGGTCCGCTGGAGACACACCTTCACACGCCCACCAACGGTGCTAGACGCGCCGCCGGAACGGGGACTAGGCGGGGAGACCTTTATTCTATCTTCAGGGAGCCGCCGCCGTCTCGTCTTCCTGAGCAGGACACAAACCCTAGCAAAACTGAAAGAAACGAGTAAAAACGGAGCCCTCCCGCCGGCCCTTGCCGAGATCCACCGCGCCCCCATGGCCCTAGGGCCACCGGAGAGGAGGCGGACCTACGACGGTGGCGGCGGGAGGCAGAAACCCTAACTTTTTTGCGGAGGAAGGAGGAGAAAATAGTTAACGAGTATCTTTATTAATTAGTAGTACTTGTAGCACTAGTACGATCTTTATAGGAGTACTCGATTGATTACCGGCCGGCAAATGAGTCATCATGTATGTATATCTTCGAGATCTCTAAGTACGCGCGCATAATTAACTTGCAGGTCACGTCTGGTGCCTACTCTTTTATTATTATTATAAAATAGTAGTACTTGGGTCATCAACGGATGTCATGAGTTGACTGTCTCCGCAATAAATTACATCCCCCTAAAAATATTTACTCTCCTCTGAGAAATGACAAGTTTCCAGGCACCGCTAAGATGCATCCAATCTCTATACCAGAAAAATAAGCATCCAATTTTAATCTGAAGGATGCATGGCAATCAAGGTGTACGTACGTTAATTGATCACACAACACAAGGACTAGACTAGATAGCTAGTGTGGAGTCGGACTGAGCACTACTCACTCGCATACGTACGCATCTATCTGGCCAATAGTCCACTAGTCGTTAGTTGATTGCTTGCATGGTGCTTAATTAACCATAACAACTGCCACATGTGGTCGATCTACTAGTCCGATCTTACAAGAATGAAATACTAGAAGAAGTCTGTATTGGTCTTAGAGAAAGGTTGAGATTCTGAACCTGCTGCTGATTGGTTGTTGCAGTGCATCTAGCTAGCTAGCTGCCCGGTTTACTTGGAATAATTCTAGTTTGGTACCACATACATAATTAAGCATCCAAGATTAATTAGTTGTTGTCATGCATGAAATCCAAAAACGGCGCTTAATCAAGCTAGCCAGCAATGTATATATCATTGACACCTGTGGTAGGTGTTTGGCTTGAGATTAATTTGCTCCGGCAGTTGGAGTTGGAGATCTCCTCTGATAGGAGAATATATATACAGTTAACTAACTAAATTGGCTTATTAGTCTGTAAAGGTAGCAAGAGAGAAAGCATGCGTGCGTACGTGCGTGCGTGGCTTTGCTGGCAGCTGACGATGGACAAAGGAACATTGTGCCAGCAATAATACTTCCTTTTCATGTCATGTATATAATGGATCCTAGCTAAGCTAGCTAGCTGCCCCTACTCTTGCTTGAATGGACCTGATTAAAGCTAAGCTAATTAACTCCAATTGTGCTAGTTTCTGTCTTGTTTAATTGGTTAATCGTTCATGCTTGCAGTTAATTAGCTGGATAGTTGGTTAGTTACACACTGGCCACTGCATGCTAGCTAGCTAGCACAAGTCATCTATGCATGGATGTATATATGTTCAGTCAGTCTGTCAGTCAAAGGAATTTGTTTCTGATTCCAGTGTGATGAATTTGTCATCCATCTAGACAAGACTAACAGAAATAATTCCTTGACACCTGTAGTTGTTTGCCCCTGTTGAGAATTATTTGGTCTAGCAGTTGGAGATCTCCTCTGATTAGGGCAGGGGGACAAGCTAGCTAGATAGCTAGGAGAATCTACAGTTTATAGTAAGTAGAGGTTAGCATCTGTGGTGCCTTTGTTTGCAGCTACCTGACGAGGGACAAAGGCATATTGTTCAAGTTCCTTTTCATGTCATGGATGCTAGCTTGCTTGGGCGTGATTAAGCTAAGCTAACTCCAATTATGTAGCTAATTTCTGTTTTGTTTAATTTGGGCATATATATTGATTAATTGGTTAAGTGTTCATGCTTGCAGTTAATTAGCTGGAGTAGTTAGTTAATTAGTAGTTACACCGTATTTGCTGATATTATGGTTGGTGCATACTACTAGCTAGCTACCACAAGTGATTCATGCATGGATCTATGTTCAGCCAGTCAAGCAATTTGATTTAGAAAACAGGTGTGATTATTTGTCATCCATCCACCCATACCAATGACATGGATGTGAGAGAGACCAATGACGCCTTTGTTTGCCCGCATCTACTCAAGCAGACCCGCGCTGGAAGAATTTGGCCCGTTTGGTTGGCTGGGGTCGCATACAAATGTTGACCCGCATGGAACTTAAAGCACTCCCCAGCTAGACCTGGTTTCTTCTCCTACCTCCACTAAACTCCTCCATAATCTTCTTTTCTTCGTCCTTTCTAATCTACACAATGGTAGTACTTCGATTCACGATAAGGTAGAAACGATACTTCAATTCGAGATAAGCTAGGTACAGGAGTGAAATGAAATGAATTATGTACTCCGCCAAATTTAGGAGATCGGCTAGAAACGAACGAAACTTGCCCTAAGCTAGCAACCAACATATCCTTGACAGTTGTAGGTGTTTGGCTTGAGATTAATTTGCTCTAGCAGGGGGAACAAGCTAGTTAAGTACTCCCTCTGTTCCAAAATAAGTGACTCAACTTTTACTAGCTTTAATACAAAATTAGTGCAAAGACGAGTCACTTATTTCAAGGAATTTGTTGAGATTCTTGGAGGACAGGTGAGGTGTGATGAGTGATGTTTGTCATCCAGACAAGATGGACTGCTAAAAAATGGACGGGGCCTTGAATCCTGGAGCAATCACATGCATATGCTAGGAGGAGGATCAAATCTGGAGGCTGTGATGATCTATTCTAGAGTCAGATGGATGTGAGACACTGAGACCAAACAACCCATGTGACTGACATGACTGATTGCTTAGCTTCTCTCACTTCACTTATTAGCCAATCAAATCACTTGAATTGAGCTGGCCAGCATTCTCAAGGGGGCCAAAAAGCTTGTCTTGCTGCATAATTAATGCTCCGTCCATACATGAACTCCTAATCATTTACTAACTTATTAGGTTAGTTGGTCAGAGAGAGAGAGAGAGAGAATATTATATGCATCCATCCATCATTGTTGAAACAATTCAATTCAATTAAAGAGGAGGAGAATGTCCATTTCATTAATCCATCCATCCTGTTTGTCTCAAGATATCGTCATACATGATCTGCTCTGATCTGCTCTGCACTGGTGTACTTGAGCTCCAAAAAAGAGCTAGTGGAGGACGTTTGGTTTTGGTTCAATCAATTAAGCTCAACTGGATTAGCTTTACAGGGAGCAGGTACAGCAACATGATCATTGTTGAGTGAAGAGGGCTGAATTTAAGCTAGCTAATATGCATGCTGATTAGTGAGACTTTCCTTCATGTCTCTCTCTTGTATCTGTCAGCTCATCTTCTTCTACCGTGTTATGATCTTATATTATGGGATAGAGGGAGTAGATAGCAGCAGAAAAAGTGCAGACACATTCTACACTTCACTGCCAGTTACAGCAAAATCGGTTAAAAGTGCAAACAAAAAAAGATGCACCGAAAGTGCTCACCAACCAGATGAAGCGTGCATGCGTGCATGCTAGGTTCCACCGAAGGAAGATGACAACTACCTCCTTCCAACTGCATGCAGGTTTTGTTTTGGTTTCAAATTACATGTCTTGATACTTTACTGTACTGTACTAATCTCTTCGCATTAGTCTGAATATAGTAAGCCAAATAGTCTCTTTACCAAATTAGCTGAAACATTGCAAATTCAGTGTAGTGAATTAACTAAAAACTGGCTTCGTAACTGTCGCACAAGAGAATACTTTGGACGGTCACCCCGGGCCGAGACGAGGCCACGGCACCTATGTGCCACTGGTGTAGTCGAAGGGAATCACCAAGCATAGAACACCACATAGCACACCCAAAACATCACAAGACCGGGGGATGAAGACAACGCCATGAAGATGGGAGAAGCGTCGCCGATGTCTCGGCCAGCAACAGCCGTCCGACCATCGATTTCTCCCAAACACCGGTCACATCCGAGAGCCACTCGAGGGCGCCGGAAACCCGCAGCCGCTGCGCGCCCGCCAGATCTGAAAGTAGGGAGTCGTCCGACCCCTGGGAGCGGCCAGAGGGAAGCACCTTGCCAGATCTGGGGGCCCTGATGCGGATGAGGGGAGGTCCGGAGCATGCCGCCACCAACCATCGGAGGGAGAGGTTGTGGCGGCATCTGGCGGGGTGCCCGCCCGAGTCGCCTCACAGAGACCTTGGTTAAACTTAATTACTTTAAGTTTTAGGGCACTAATAACTTACGCTGAAGGCCTTAGCCCAACATTTATTTATAAGAAAACAAATTAATAATACATCCAGCAAAAAAGATACCTACTGGTTTCAATACATATCAGTAATATAATCACTTAAAATCTGGTTCAACAAAAATAAAATGGAAGCAACAGGAAAAAGAGCTACTAGGAAGGTTGCTACCATGCACGCACAGCAGTATATATCAGGAGAAGCAGCGTACCAGGACAGATTAGAATGTGAAATAATCACATGAGTTAAGAAAGACAGTGTTGGTTTTTAGCCGAAATTGTGTACACACTACAACAATTATTATTGGGTCCGAATAATTGCCACACGTGTGGCATGGACGGGAACCCGCCCGCACGCCTCGTGTGGCATGGACGGGAACCCGCCCGCACGCCTCGTGTGGCATGGACGGGAACCGGCCCGCACGACCACGTCCGCGCGCACAAAACCACGGCCCGCACGTCCGGTGCGTGGTAACCCCGCCCGCACTGCCCCGTCCGGGCCACATGACCCGCTTCCCGCACGACCCAGCCATTCCCGTCCTCCGCTCGATCGCCTCTCTCGACTGCCGCCATCGTCCCCCACCTCTCGAACCCCTACCTCCGTCGCCGGCCTTCTCTGGTTGCCATGGCAACCAGAGCAGATCCGTAGGGCAAACCCACCGCAAACCACACCCCAACCCTCCTCACCCCAAGCCCCCCACTCCAACCCAGCCCTTCAGAGACGATCAGCTAAAATCAGGTGAAAATCTCCCTATCTCATCCTTCTCATCCTTCAGGCTGAAAATCTCCCCGATCTTGTACTGGATCCATGCTATAGGGGGGTGGCAACACCAGTAGTTCTGAGATCCAGTAGTTTTGTGATCTACGTGTTGAGATTAACTTAAGTTCCTAGTTTAATTGACGCAGGTAGTTGCGCATGAAATGGATGAGTAGGAATCCCTAAAAAAGGACAGGAAGGACAATTTTTGGAATGGAGGGGTTGGGAAAAATTAATTGCCACTTGTGTATAACGACAGTTGCCACCTTTCGTTGTCAGTAGCTGCCACCTATTTTGACCTGTTGCTTGCCATCCCTATCTTCTATGTGCAAGCAGCAGAAGAATACAATTCTTGTGGATTGTTGATACCTTCTTGTTCATGCAGTGATTGAGAGCACATCGGAAAGAAGCGAGACACGGAAAGAATGAATCACGAAGATGTCGCTGATGCTTGGGGTTCTCAAAGGCCAGAAACGGCCCCTTGGGATGCATCAGAGTACAGTCAACTCATCTCTGCAGGGCCGTTGCTGCCACTACTAGAACAGTATGCAGGCGTAGGTATGATGCGTGATAACAAAAGAAGAGAACAATTTCCATCTTCGCAACGATGAAGATGACATTCTACTCATGTCGTACACTCTCATTTTTTCGCAGGTTCTTATGACCAAAACACTCTTAGGGGGCCCCCGTGGCAAGTTCAGTCACAAGGTGCTAACACTGACAAATGTGCGGGCAGCCAACTTCAACTAGCTAGTATGGCTAATCAAGGTAATGCAAAACGAAAAAAGAGCACATACTGCTGTGGACATGAAAAATGAACATGCAAAAAAAAACTGGCAAAAGGACTCACGAGTTATCACGGGTGAAAATGCAGAGCGTTCATGCAGCACGTAGCATCAGGCAACACCCATGTACCTGCCATCGACATCATACACAGGTGAGTCCATAAAAAAAGTGAAGTTGCGGATGCTCAATTAGCAGAAGGAGCATAGTTGACATCTACAATTGCCATGACCGGACATCTACAATTGCCATGAATTAAAAACTACACTTGTCATCCCTGGACAACTGTTGTTGCCATCCATAGACACCTGCAGTTGCCATGGAGGAACAACTGCAGTTGCCATGCCAGTGCAACTACATTTGCCATGCCATGGCAACTGAAATTGCCATGAAGGAACAACTGCGGTTGCCATACCGATGCAACTACAGTTGCCATGCCAGTAAAACTGCAGTTGCCACATCAGGGGCAACGGCAGATGCCGTGCTAGCACAAACTGCATTTTCCATGAATTGACCAACCACTACTATGCTTACAGGTTATTACGCTGGTGGTAACCCGGCAAACGTCTCGTGGCAAGCTTCACAAACTGTAGGTGGAGCACGTCATTTTGGTGTCATAGACCACACAAGATGGTCAAATGCAGCACAACAAGGTAATGAGAAAATCTGAACCACAAAAACAGCAGTACATTTGTTATTTATAGTTATTTGTAGGCAAAACAGTAGTTGCCATGTTTGTTGAACAGTAGCTGCCATGACTGGACAACTACAGCCCATAATGAGATATATTGAGATAAGTATTGAGATATATTGTGATATATTGTGATATATTGTGTAATAACAGCCCATAATGCAATAAATATTGATATAAAAGCATGATGCAAAATGGACGTATCAGGGCGCGCCCCCCTGCCTCGTGGCCTCATCGAAGCTTCCCTGACTTCAGCTCCACGCCTCCTGGATCACGTTCATTCCAAAAATCACGCTCCCGAAGGTTTCATTCCATTTGGACTCCGTTTGATATTTCTTTTCTTCGAAACACTGAAATAGGCAAGAAAATAGCAATTTGGGCTAGGCCTCCGGTTAATAGGTTAGTCCCAAAAATAATATAGAAGTGCTTAGTATAGCCCATAAACATCCAAAACAGATAATATAATAGCATGAATGCTTCATAAATTATAGATACGTTGGAGACGTATCAGCATCCCAAAGCTTAATTCCTGCTCGCCCTCGAGTAGGTAAATGTTAAAAGAAAAAATTTATGAAGTGTGTATGCTAGCAGGTGCATAAGTTTGACCAATGATAATTTCAATCACCTTTTCTAGCATGATTATTTGTCATAATAGTAGTTCATCTCATAAAACTTCTAAGTGACAAGCTATTCACATGTTAAAGCATAGACCATAAACTTTCTTTGAAAACTAGCAAACTTCATTCTCAGTCATCAAACAATTGCAATTCATCTTGTTTTTAGGAAGGGTCTATGTCAGAGCTTTGATTTAGCAAACTCCACATACTCAACTATCATATAGTCTTCCATGATTGCTACCACTCAAAGCATATTTCTAGAACAAATAGCATCCATCGAACACAGAGAAAGATAGGGGCTTAATGTTTCGCCTCCCAACTCACTTATCATATAGATAATTGTCAACAATAATAATGCATGATCGAATATATTTGAATGGCCATATATGCTTGGATCTTCAATCACATGATGCATACCAACTAAAGAGTAGGTTGGAATGAGAAGGAATACTACTGACTCTTTCATAAAAGTAAAAGATAGGCCCTTCGCAAAGGGAAGCAGGGATTTGCAGAGGTGCCAGAGCTCGAAGCTTTAAAACAGAGATGAAAATAATTTTGAGAGGTACGCTTTCATTGTCAACATAACAACCAAGAGTTCCCAATATCTTCCATGCTACACACATTATAGGCGGTTCCCAAACAGAATGGTAAAGATTTTACTCCTCCTCCACCAACAATCACACTCCACGGCTTGTCCGAAACAACGGGTGCCGTCCAACTATCAACATTCCTGGGGGAGTTTTGTTTAATCTATTTGTGATTTTGTTTTTGATCTTTTGATCATAGGACCGGGCATCCCAGTTACCACCCATTTTCTCGTGAATGATGAGCGGAGTCCACTCATCGTGAGAATAACCCACCTAGCATCAAAGATACTGACAGCCCCTAGTCGCTACATGAGCGATTCGGGCATACAAAATAGATTATTATTTGAAGGTTTAGAGTTTGGCACATGCAAATTTACTTGAAACGGCGGGTAAATACCGCATATAGGTAGGTATGGTGGACGCTCATGGAAGAAACTTGGTTCAAGGGATTTGGATGCACAAGCAGTATACCTGCTTAGTACAGATATTTAGGCTAGTAAAAGATTCTAAATAGCAAGCACCAAATGTTGAAGGATCCATAAAAATATAACTTCTATACAAATATACCCAAGCATAACTCATTACGTTGTCTTCCTTGTCCAATTTCAACTAATTTGCTCAGGTTTGAAAATAATTAATGGGGCTCACAATCATAGAAGATGTCCAAGATAGTATATTTATATGTGAAACCTCTCTTCCTTCAACATTCTTTCATGAATTGTTCAACTGACCAATACAATGTTTCTAACCTTCAATAAATTTACTACCTCTACTTCTTAGATGTGAAGTCATTACTCTCAATGGGGTAAACATATGAAACATATATAATTTCAGATTTATAACATTCAACTCACTCAGCCATTTACTCATAGGATATAAGTGAAGCACACGAGTAAATGACAAAGTACTCCAAAAAGATATAAGTGAAGATCAATGAGTAGCTAAATAATTATGTAGCTATGTGAAGACTCTCTCCCATTTAATAGTTTCAGATCTTGGTATTTCCTTCAAATAGCAAGCAAAGCAAAATAAAATGACATAGCAAGGATAGCACAACTCATGTGAAGAAGCAAAAACTTAGTCTCAACGGATACTAACCGATAGTTGTTGAAGAAGAAATGTGGGATGCCAATCGGGGCATCCCCAAGCTTAGATGCTTGAGACTTCTTGAAATATTATCTTGGGGTGCCTTGGGCATCCCCAAGCTTGAGCTTTTGTGTCTCCTTAATTCCTCTCATATCATGGTTTCTCTATTTCTCAAAAACTTCATCCACATAAAACTTAACAAGAACTCGTGAGATAAGTTAGTATAAACCAATGCAAAACCTTATCATTCTCTACTGTATAAAATCATTAAAATTATTATTCAACATTGCATACTAAATGTCTCTGCATATTTAATACTCCTATCCTCAAATAGAATCATTAAACAAGCAAACATATGCAAACATAACAGCAATCTGCCAAAACAGTACAGTCTGTAAAGAATGCAAGATTCATCATACTTCCCTAACTCCGAAAATTATGAAAGAAACTTCCCACTTTAGTAAATTTATCAGATATTATTATGCAAAAGGTTTCAACATTTTATAACATTCTGACTTTTCTAGGGAATTTTTGCAACAGCGGTAAACTTTCTATTTTGAAACAGCAACATGTATACATGCAAAATAAGCATGGTAAAGGCCATCCTTGACATTTTTATTGAAAATACAGATGCTAAACATTATTCTAAATAATATCAAGCAAATACTAACAAAATAAAATGATGCTCCAAGCAAAACACATATCATGTGGTGAATAAAAATATAGCTCCAAGTAAAGTTACCGATGAACGAAGACGAAAGAGGGGATGCCATCCAGGGCATCCCCAAGCTTAGGCTCTTGGTTGTCCTTGAATATTACCTTGGGGTGCCTTGGGCATCCCAAGCTTAGGCTCTTGCCACTCCTTATTCCATAGTCCATCGAATCTTTACCCAAAACTTTAAAACTTCACAACAGAAAACTCGTAAGCTCCGTTAGTATAAGAAAATAAATCATCACTTAAGGTACTGTAATGAACTCATTTCTTATTTATATTGGTATTAAACCTACTGTATTACAACTTCTCTGTGGTTCTATTACCACTTAATACTAGCCATAGATGCATCAAAATAAGCAAACAACACACGAAAACGGAATATGTCAAGAACAGAACAGTCTGTAGCAATCTGTAACTTTCGAATACTTATGGAACTCCAAAAAATCTAAACTAAATTGGTGAAAGTGGGGAATTTGTCTATTAATCATCTGCAAAAAAAATCAGCTAAAAAGCGCTTTCCAGTAAATTATGACAGCAATTCTTGTGAGCGCTAAAGTTTCTATTTTTTTACAGCAAGATCACATAAACTTCACCCAAGTCTTCTACTTGGAACAAACACTAATTAAAACATAAAACCACATCTAAACAGAGGCTAGATGAATTATTTATTACTAAATAAAAACATAAATCAAAGAACTAAAATAAAATTGAGTTGCCTCCCAACAAGCGCTAACGTTTAACGCCCCTAGCTAGGCATGATGATTTCAATGGTGCTCACATAAAAGATAAGAATTGAAACATAATGGGAGCATCATGAAGCATATAACTAGCACATTTAAGTCTAACTCACTTCCTATGCATAGGGATTTTGTGAGCAAACAACTTATGGGAACAATAATCAACTAGCATAGGAAGGCAGAATAAGCATAACTTCAAAACTTTAAGCACATAGAGAGTAACTTGATATTATTGCAATTCCTACAAGCATATGTTTCTCCCTCATAATAATTTTCAGTAGCATCATGAATGAATTCAACAATATAACCAGCACATAAAGCATTATTTTCATGATGCACAAGCATAGAAATTTTACTATAATGCTAATAAGGCTGCTATCGAAGATGCTCTAACATCAGTTCAACGGCGGCCGGTGTAGACTTGCATTAGGGTAGGAGGCCGACCAGCAACCCAAGACACCTGTACGATGGCTGAAATCGGCTTGGCGTAATGTACGGTTGTGATGTCCATCAATTGTTAATCCACCCTAATCGCGTGAGCAGGTAACTTCGTAATTTGAATCAAGGGCATCGGGCATGATGGCAGGGCCACTCCATTATTAAGTTTGCTTTTGCATGCTCGGATCAAACAGTTACATCACTACTCGAATTTCCATATGCCCGGGGGTGTCGAGGTCTTTGCCGAGAGCCAAAACACGGACAATCGGCAAACTAAACAACGCCGAGAGCCATTCTCGGCAAACCTAGATTCACGACAACTATCTACTTTGTCATCACTGGCTCATCACGAACAATCGCCGCACGGCAAACCGCGCAGACGCCGAGAGCCGAGCATGGCAAAGAGGAGCCACGTGGCATACCCGTTCGAAACAGACAGCTCTGTTAGTTAACTTCCATATTACCGAGAGTCGTTTCTTAACGCTCGGCAAAGTATATGCCACATCCCTTTTTCCTTTTTTGTGTGTGTTGTTTTTCCCTCTATGTTTTCGTCTTATATTTCATACCTTTTAATGACTAAAGTTTCAAAATGCCATGACTTGTGTTTTGTATTAGATTTTTTCAAATCTCAACTTCTAAGCACTACTCCCTCCGTTCCTTTATTTAAGTTATATTATTTTTGCCGCGGCCACAGTCGTTGCGCCGCAAAGAAGAACCGTCGCGCCCGCAGCCAACCATGAAGAGCCGGTGGCGGTGGCGGCAACTTGTGGCGGGGGCGGTGGCGGTAGCTTTTGGCGGTGGCGGTGGCGACAGCTGGTGGGGGTGGCGGCAGGTTGTGGGGGTGGCGATGGCGGTGGTGATTTCGGCGGTGGGGCGGAGAAGAAGGAGAAGAGAGAAGTGACAGAATAGAAAGAAAGGGGATCAGATAAGATCTAGGTTTAGGTGTTGTCCCGAGAGTGACTCTCGGTGAAGGTAGGCATTCCCGAGAGCCAAGAATCGACCCTAGGTAACCACTGCTCTAATTCTTTATTTTCCTTCTATTGGTGTTTTTGTTTGGCACTCTCTTTTCATATCTGATATTTCATATGTTGTTATGACTAAAGTTTGAAAATGCCATGACTTTTGATGATTTTTTCTATAAATGACTTTTGATGACTTAATATGTTTTGGGCTAGGTTTGTTCAAAACTCAAATTTAAAGACTGTAAAGTAAAAAAAACATGAGAACGATGACCTGTTGTCACACGAAGAAGCAGGTATTCACCGTGGGCTACCCTCTCTCGGTGCCGGTCAACGCCCTAGACTGTCGGGGCCTGGATGGGTCCTCGATCTGGAAACCGCCTGAGGGGGAGGACGAACCACACCTGCATGCGCAAGGCCCATTCATATGCATGCAAATGGGTGGTGTGTTGTTGGAATAACCAACGCATGTCCTTGATGTGACACATGCCTCACAAACCACACAGACGGGCGGGAACGTCGAGGACCGGTTGTGTTCGTCCGTGAAACCGAGTCTTCGGTGGGTGATCCTGTGACAGAACGGGCTTAGACATGGTCTGTCATCTCGTGATGACCTGCCATAACACGAAGACGCAGTTGTTCACCGTGGCCTACCCCCTCTCGGTGCCGGTCAATGCCCTAGACCGTAGGGGCCACCAGATGGGTGCTTGGTCTGTAGAACCGAGCGAGGGCCATCGGATGGGTGCTTGATCTTTATTTTCCTATGACATCACACAAGATTTCCCATGCCGCTTCCGGGCATGATTTCATCTGGTGCCTTGCAGATCTGGAATTTCCGGCGATGAAACCCTAGCAGAGCAATAAATTTCTCGAATATTGCACACATGCCTGGAAAATGCGGGGGGCATGGCACGTGTCATGCGATGGCCTCCTTTGGGAGTACAAGAAGTTTCGACGCCACCGGAGCAACATGCCCCGCACTTCCTGCACAAATCGGACACATTCCCTCTTGATACCCAAAAACCACAACTACACACATGCAAAGTAAGAAGTCAATTTGAGCTCAGATTGCATATCAATCAAACAAACTCCCACATAATTACTTCCAAACTAAAACCCACAAATCACTATACTTATAGAGCATTGCACGAGTTAATCTAGCAATGAGAGCTGAAAGGACAAAGTTGCTAACCTTTGTGAACACTTGGATAGATGGGGTGTCTTCAAATTTTGACAAATCTTGACAAAAATGGAGGAAGAGCTCGAGCAAGGGGAGAAAAGGGAAAACAGAGAGAATGAGCTTGGGCTGGACGAAGGGTTTATGTAGGAGCAGTCGGGGGCACGGGTATCGTCATTAGTCCCGGTTCCAACGGCTAGGAGTGATTGGGGGCACAAGCATCATTAGTCCAGGTTCATTTGGTACCTCTAGTCCCGGTTTGTGATACAAACCGGGACTAAAGGGGTGGTGACAGACTGGGGCCCCACGAGCCCATTTAGTCCCGGTTTGTAACACAAACCGGGACACGCTCCTAGCCGTTGAAACCGGGACTAATAGTCACATTAGTCCCGGGCCGAATCCAAACCGGGACTAATGATCCGAATGTGAAGTCTGTTTTCTACTAGTGAATACATAGCAAGATCACAAATGATGATTATATTCCAGGAAGTGCAAGTAAACTCTGTTCTCCAAAGCCACTCAAGCCACAAGTAACACAATTCCCATTTGTAGAAGCACCAAAGAGGCAGTCGATTTTACTCAGCTTCATTAGGACGATGAACCCTTCTTGACATCAATGATCATGATGTATCCAATCCTGCACAAACATGGGAAAACATCAAACATCACAAATAACAAATCCTCGGCTGAAATCCCAATACAGGAACAAATCATCCAAAAAGAGGAGGGGTTCAGCAGCGCGACCAACTCATATCTCCTTGACGCTGTAGCAAGGATCCATGCACTCGAGATTTATAGGAGAGCTGCGTATTTGGATTGATTAGAAGGAGGGCAAAGAATGCCGGCCGGTTACTGTGTGCAAGCTAACGCATTAGCTAGCAAAAGGAAAAAACAAAACCAACGCAAAGAAGACATAAGGTTAGCATGGCCACCAAACGTGTCGTGCCAGCTTTTTGGAGGCGATCGAGACATGGGATGGCCAATGCCCGCCTTGCTCCTTTTATCTTCATCATATTCAAAGATAGCAGACATATATTGTGTAGACGTGCCAGAGGTATATATTCTTTATCCAAATAGTAGTACTAACGTTCTGGCTTACTCATTTCTGTCCGTGATTAATGTTGTGTGGATAATCATAACCATCCATGGGTATATACCATAAGACAAAAATGAGTAAAATTTATGCCACAACAAACGTTATGATTATTTATTTCAAATTTATTATCCTTTCTCGCAGATCAAAAACAATCATTATACTAATCTAATCACGGACATCATATGGTACAACCAAGGCGGTGTTGAGGTTGAACAGAATGCGCAGCCTCTCGTTATCAGTTTGCAGCGCCTCCGTCCCTGGCACATCTTCAAGATCAGTTTGGCACTCGTTGGAAGTGTCGCCAGCGATATCCACACAGTGGGGCAGACGCAAGGAGTGCAGGATGCCCTTGTCACCTTGGTGATCCTTAATCATGGCTTGGCAGATGTTGAGCGTGCTCACCACGTTCTCATATTGCAGCTCACAAATACTGAGAGCGTACATCGCCACTGTGCCTTTTTTGGCGTTTTGTAGCATTTTCTTGACCTTGACACTAGCATCAGTGACACGGCCCTTAAGGATGTCGATGGAGACGAGCACCAAGCCAGGGAGGTCTTTAGCCTCGGCGCTTCGCTTGTCCGACTGGAGGGTCGACAAACAGAATTCCTTTGTGACATCAGGGTCTTGGGTCTCGCCCGAGGCGTTCTTGCACGCTTCCACTACAAGGCTTGTTGCCTTAGGTTTGCCATCGCCAGAGCCGTCGGCTTGAGTAGTAATGGCACTGGAAAGGAGCATGAAGACGATCACGGAGAAGACGATGGAGGTCGGCGGCATTATTGCCATTGTTAGAAGGCTAGATACAAGCCTTGAACTGTCCTTAGGCAGAGGGAGATAGAGTGAAATGGATAGAGAAGGGTGTGTATTGTAGAGATGGATGGATGGATGGAGGTGTTCGTGAGGTTGTGTTTTATGTATAGTGCGTGCAGTGAGAATTCATAAATGAAGTATGCAGCTTGATCATGGATACACATATTAATCAGTGTCCAGTCTGTGCACATTTTGCACCTCCGGCTAATAATGCCCTTTATATTCATAAATACAAAACATTTCAGATTTTACTTTTATTAGTACACATGTTAATTCCATAGATTCTTTAATGTAACATAGCTTGATCATGAATATCCAAATGATGAGTGTCCGTAGAATGCACAAGGATATACTGGTGCTCATTTTGTATCTCATCAGATTAATGCTCTCTATGTTCCACAAATACACAAATGCTCATTTTAGATCTTCTCATAGTAACACATCTAACATCCATATATAGACTCATTAATGCAACATAACTTGAAGATGGATATCTAATATGGATCTCATCCATAGATTCATCAATGAAACGGAACTACTTTGCAGATGACAAATATGTGCACGACCACTACACGATAAGCATCTAGCGGCCTGCTGCCTACTGTTGCCATGCAATGGACGGAGCTGATTGTATTGCCGTGCACACATCGTCTGCACACTATCGTGTGAATAGCACTGGTCTTAATGAAATATAGCTTGATAATGGATATCCGGATAATGAGCGTCTGTAGAATGCACAAGAATATATCAGTGCTCATTTTAGATCTCATCGTATTAATGCTCAATGTGTTCCACAAATACACATATACTTATTTTAGATCTTCACATAGTAACACATATAACATCCATAGACCCATTAATGCAACACAACTTGATCATGGATATCCAAGATGTATATCATCCATAGATTCATTAATGCAATACAACATCTAACATCTAACATGGATCTCATCCATAGATTCATTAATGTGACATAGCTTGATCATAGATATCCAAATGATGATTGTCCGTAGAATACATAAGGGTATATTGGTGCTCATTTTGGATGTCATTGTATCAATCTATGTTCCATAAATACACATATGCTCATTTTAGATCTTCTTGTAGTAATACACATCTAACTTCCAGATACTAAGCTCCCAAGATTTGGAGTGTATTGGTGCGTCGGTGACTAGCTATAGGATCACCGTGGACCCCTCCTGTAAGGGTGTGTGTTGCTGGTCGAGAGTAACACAAACCTAACCGTAATGGGCTGCTGTTTTCCCGGTCTTGAGAAGGTATAGTTTGGCTTATGTTTTTCTTTATTTATATTGTTATGCTTTTATAATATATATATATATATATATATATATATATATATATATATATATATATAGTTTTTTCTTTGCTTGTTTGATTATTATTATTATTTTCAATTGCATGTTTTCACATTTTTAATAATGAATAAGCTTTCTATATTTCTAGCCGTCTGGTGCATCGATGGCTATGAGTGTGGCTATCGGCCCTGCTTGTATGGGTGTGTGTTGCTGGTTGAAAGAAACGCACACCTGGCCAAAATGGACCAACCGGTTTTTCCGGTTTTGGGAAGGCATTGCTTGTTGTTTATTTTTTGTGCTATGCTACTGTTTTTAATATTTTTTCTTTTTTTGTTTCATTTTTATTTCTTTCCTTTTAGTTTTTCTCCACATTTTAATTCATGAATATTTATTAAAAATCCTGAATTATTAAAAATGTTGAATTATTTAAATCCATGAACATTTTTTAAAACTAATTAGCACTTTTTAATTCATGAGTATTTCTAAATTTAAAGTTCATGAACATTTTTACAGTATGTGAAATCTTCTAAATGTGCGGGGCTTTTTTCAAATTCGTGAACATTGTTTTGAATTCAAGAATATTTTTAAAATTCATGAACATTATTTGCTCACCGGCGGCAACGGCCAGATCAGGAGCAACTGTAGAAGGTCAACCCCAATTGTTGATCAATCAGTTAATCCCGAAGTCTTGATCCTTTCCTGCAGGTGGTCTATTAATATTAATTTTTGCACTAATTTTGCTGCTATTTCTTTCTTCCGTTTTGATTTGTACGATATAGATCTTATTCGTTTGTGTTCACTTAGATTTTAGAGGAATCCATCAGTTTGCTGTTAATAGGATGGATTGAAGCACTATGAAATCCCTATCACAAAAGAACCTTTTTCAACAAAGGTTACGAGTGTGTTTCAAATATTCAAGTTGGCCCACACTACGAAATACTTTCCTTATGTACACTATCTACGTTGCTAGATAGGGGTGTAAGAACAACCTACAGGTGACCAAATTTTGCTCAACTGCTAAAATTTTATCATCACAGATCAGAGCAAACACATGTCTGAAAACCAAAAACCACCTAAAGTTACCAAATTTGCGTCAAACTGCTAAAATGTAACTGACCAACGTACATTCAGACAAGTATAACTTTACCAGCTCCAATGATAAACTGCAGCATCATGCACATCTTACTTGAATTCTAGTCATTGCATTCTACATCAAGAACAATAATGTTTAGGTACTCCCTCTGTAAAGAAATATAAGAGCATCTAGATCATTATATTTCTTGACAGAGGGAGTAACAATCAACAAAACACATAAATCACCCGAAGTTTACATTAACGCCGGCAGTCCATGATACGATCTTCTCAAATATAGTGGTCCATTGCATGCTTCTAGTAGATGAGATCATCACGAAATGAACACAATTATTGTTTTGCAAAGGTCTGCAACAACGATAATTGCCAAGATAACTATGGTAGGACCTAGTAGTAATACCCGCCTCCAGAATGCCCGCCTTTGTAGTGTGTCCGGAACGAGCCCCTACCATATTGCTGCATAGAATTGGATTAAAAAATGTAAGCCAGAAAATTACACAAATAGAGGATAACCAAAAGACAAGACAAACACCTACATCTGACCCCGCAAAAAAAAAAAAAAACACCTACATCTGAGGCAGGACCAGGACCAGGGCCATAGTAATCACGTGAAGAAGCACTCCCCATCCCAAAAGAGTCTGCAAGTGAAAATATACCATGAGAAATTATCTCAAAATAAGGATTAAAGGGGCTCCATCCGACATAGTATTATATATTCAAGAAAGGGAACATGTCTCTGCTGCATCGAAGATTGGATTCAAACCCCTATAGCAGTTCCCTCCAGAAAATGGTGGCTCATCATAGTGATCAAATTGTTGTGTCAAACTTGTCTCCGAAGGCTGCATGTCGGCAGCATGCATGCACCAGGGTAGTACTGTATTACTTAGCTACGAAGTGAAAACAGCAGCAGCATAGCACGTACACAGCTGCAGGTCGGCAAGTCGGTAAGAAGCCGTAGCTTACTAGTTAAGGTAAGTCTGTGACGCAAGTGCTTAGCTAAGAGCTAGCAGATATTTTAGCCCATAGTCGGTTTGTAAGCACTATATAAGGGGCTGCACTCCACCCGGTTGTAGCATTCCATTCCGATCAAATCAAGGCAACAAGCCACTTCAGTTTCCTCCTCTACTCGTGAGTGTACCAGCTTCACTACTAGTGTGTGTGTGAGCAGCACCATGTGCTCTGCTAGTTTACACTAGCTGTAGTTTAGACTTGGTTGATCCTCGGACAACTAGCTACTCGCTATTTCGGGCCAACACAAATCAGTTCCCCCGATAAAAGGGAGGCTCGTAATAGTCCAAGCGAGGGCATACACAGCAAGGACCAGGCTCAAAGTACCCAGGATCAGGTTCCTGTCAAACAAAATGTAAGCTCAGTGGAGATGGCTACAGGCAATTACTTAGCACTCAATACAGTTAAACACCAACCATTTGAGAGTGTGGCTGTTATGGCGCTGCTAGAAGGAGGGCGTGAGAGGGCCGGCCGGGGGCCTTTTGCCCACGGCCAGGCAAGAGGGAAGGGATTTTCTTCTTAATTCTTGCTTGATTAGATTGATACATCTCCTTTCTTTATATAGAGAGGTTTACTTGATTCCCAAGCAAAGCTTACTTGACCCCTAAGTAAGCGATCCTTATCTCTAATTAATCCTAAGATTAACGGGCTATACCGCCAGCCCAGGCCTATTACATACTCCAACAGCGGCCTCTTCTGTGGAGAAATATAGATTTTCACCAAAGTGTCCACCAAAACTATGCCTCCCTGATGAAGGTTACCATCTACCACCTGCTAGTAATAGTCAGTGGCATTAAATAGTGTAAAACAAGTTGATACAGTAGACTAATGTACTGAATCACAATAGGCAGTCTATCTCGAAACACAAGAGTCTCACATGCTCTGAAGTCAGAGGGTGGAGCTCCAGAAGGATCATTATTGGATGCAGAATTATATCTTCCACCGCAACTAGGGGCATGATTATTGAAATCCCTACCACCATGGAAACCTGCCCGGCAAGGGACTGATTCTCCCCTAATATAACTTCTATCTGCAGAATCATAAAATTTAACAAAAAATCCACATATATATAACTAACACATGTAGTAGCAAATTTGAGGCAACACAATTAATTACCAGGCATGTTAAAACCAGGTCCAGAATGTCCAATCCGAAAGCCGCCACTCATTCCTCCTTTCACAGCTTTACTTTTACGTAATGGATTTGAAAGTCTAACCCGTACCTTTTCCTGAGTTAAGAACACCAAAAACAAGGACATGCGAGAATGTTGTTTGGTACACGGAGTTATATATACAAACAAACATGGTAATATTCCAAATTAGAAAATACCTTCAGTTTTGCATCATCACCCAATTCGGTGTTGTTGATGGCTTCAATACAAGCAAGAGCTTCCTCATGGGTTGAGAAGTAAAGAAATCCAAAACCATTTCTTTTGACACTTGACATGTCACAAGCAAGCACCACACGTAATAAACCGTAAGCTTTGAATCGGTCCTTAACACGATCTTCATCCCAATATGGTGGGAGTCCATCAATAGAAACTGACTTAGCCTACAACATGAAAAAGTATTTCATGGCACGACAAATTGTAGGCTTGCGTAATGGTTGGATACGAAGAACAAATAATTGGGAGCAACCTAAATGTGAAAATAGGATACTGAAGGAGATATTTTTTTGGTTCTTTCACACCACTATAGAAAATGTCTGATCTAAGATTCAAATTCTAAATAGGTGATTTGTGCCACATTATCCAAATTGTAGTAACAAGCTTCCTAAGTAGAGTACCTAAATATGATCAGAATTGCAAACTGTAATTGTTGGATATACTACAAGTAGCTAACCCATTATTGAAGGTACGGTGAAAATGTCACCTCTTATTATTGAAGGTACGGTGAAAATGTGACCTCTTTCACTAACCTACCAATATAAATTTAAGGAAACTTTGTTATGAAGGAATTCTCTATAAATACAAGAGGCTGGATGGTAAAGGTAGGTTCAAGCACCTTGTACATAACTTCTGCATCTGTTTCCTTTATCGGCTCTGCAAAAGCAACTTTTGCAGTTCTCTCGGGATGACCAAACACAACATCAGGTTCCTGCAGCCTTTCAAATGCAATCATCACATCTCCGTGGCAAGAAAACTCAAGAAATGCAAAGCCCCGGTTCTTTCCCTCATTTGGAGTATCAGGAACCAGAGTTAAGCTTTCAACTCCTTGTATCCCATACTCATTCAGCCTTTTCTTAATCTGAAAAACAGAAGGTACATAGTTTATCAAGTAAATTACTTGCTGGCTCATGATTCATGATTGCTTGTATTAAGAAAAACATACAGCTTCCTCTGTCCATGTATTGCAAATATTTCCCAAGAATAGTGTGTCGTTGTCCTCTCTAGCACCGATACAACATTGTTTGCCATTTAGCTGCAGAAAAAGAGAATTTTACATATGTATCACATCCCACAAACAATGATATTCTATTAAATACTCCCTCTTTAAAAAAAATATAAGACGTTTTAGATCACTAAAGGGAGTATGTAATATCAAGGGAGCTGGACCATTACCACAGGGTTATTCATCACAGCAATTGCTCGAGCTACCTGCTCTTTGCTTGCAAACTTCACACATGCAAATCCCTTATTCTTGTTCATCGAGCAATCCTTGTGGAGACGGACCTCCACAACATCACCAACCTGTCCAAACACCTTTCTAATATCCTCCTTGACAGCTTCCCTGTCCAGCCCTCTCACAAAGATCTCAAGCTCCTTTTTCAAGTGCCTATTCTTGGCCATTTCTGACATAACCATCTGCTCATCCTTCTCCACCCTAGCATGATCCTCTTCTTCTTCGACCTCAGTTGTATCCTGCCGTTCACCGGCAAGATCCTCCAAAACCACCTCTTCGTGATCCTTCTCCTCTTGCTCGGCATCCATTTCTCCTCCGCCAGCTTCATTGTCTTGATTATTTGCTGCATTATCATTTGCATTCTGTGCAGTAACATCACCCTTTACTGCTACATCATCATCATTTACACCTCCATACCCTTTCACCTCTTCTGATTCGTTCTCTACTGTTTGCTCGTTTGGATCGGCTGCTAGCACCTGCTTGTTATGTCCTACTTTTCGATCATATCCCTGAGAAAATAAAACAAAATAAAATATGAGAGGTAATATAATGCAACGCAAGATTTTTCGAATGGAAAATATTCACTAGTGTAAAAAACGCTCTTATATTATGGGACAGAGGGAGTATATGCTAACTAGTTCTTGTGCACAATAGGGAACCAGTGGGAGCTTATAACAGGGACAAAATGGTCAAACTTAACTATCAAAGTATGACAAGTAATAGAGTTGGTATATTAGAAGAGATTTGCAACCTTCTAATGGTATAGAACTAAGCCAAGATCTTTTAGTGGTATTTTGACTACTTTTTACTCGTAGAACATAAAAAATCTTTTGATTTACAAATATAGACTTACTTTATTATTAGAGCTCACTGCATGGTCAGCCTTAAGAGAATCATTTACCTGAAAATAACAAGGACAGATTTGGATAATACAAAAATGCCAAGGTATATGAAACATTGTTGGTGCATAGAAGCGATTTGCAACTTTCTGCTGGTACACAGCTAAGACAAGATCTTTTAATGTATTTCCTACTAAGTAGCGAACCTTTTCATAGTACATAACAAAATCTTCATTATTTGGGAACAGAGGGAGTACAAAGATAGACTTACTTCATTATTAGAGCTCTGGGGTGATGAATTCATATTGTCTACACGGTCAGCCTTAAGAGAATCATTCACCTGAAAATTACACAAGGAAAGTTTTGTATAGGTCACTTGTTCTGCATGCGCCTTAAATATACATAGATTTAGAAAACATTACCTGCAGGCTAGCATACGGCTCTTTCTTCAGCACATTTGCCACACATTCTAGATGTTCATTGGTGATATACTCGATGCGTGGATAACCAGGTTCCAAGTTTGAAATGTGCACAAAGTCTGCATATATAAGCTTCATGCCAAAATGTATATATATAAGGTACAAACCTAAATCCACAAAACCATAACTTTTGAAGTGAACTTACATGGAGAAGGTGAAGGCATCCCGCAAGTCTTTTTTTCTTCCCATTTTTGCATGCCGTTATGCCAGCAATAAGATAATCCGCAACGAAAGTACACCAGTCCAGGTTAATTATATTTTCATAGTCAACGAGATCTTTCAGAAAACTTGTATCAACATATTGACTTGTGGATGGAGCTAGAAACGAACTAAGGAAGCCACTCATAAAATAGACACAGAATTTCTGCGGACCCATATTCTTATCCATGGTTATTCTGGCCCAAACATCATATTTACTTTTACCAACTAGGCATTTGAACTTTGATTTTCCTTGCATAATCAAGGTCAGCATGGTCAGGATCCGCGGGATGTTGAAGTTTGGTCCCATCATTGGGCAGATTGTAGAAATCCTTGACACGAGACCGTATGTCGATGTAGGTGTTTTCACCAATTTTGAGAGCCTTCTTATCCAAATCAAAATTCTCAACCAACAATGACGTGATAGTGGGATCTAGAGTAAATTGCAAAAAACCATCACAATTGGGGACCCTAATTCAAAAAACCGCCAACATTGTGGCGACAGTTTTTAAAAAACACCGATCGCTCGGATTATAGCGTCTAACACTGAAACTGGCCATTGGGTCCCACTGTGAGCGATGATGTGGCAACGCCGTTTGTGTAGTCTGTTAAGTGGATAGGGCCCCACTTGTCACTGTCTATTCCACCTCCTACGCATGTTTTTTTTTTGACTTACCTGTTCGTAATGCACCAGCAGCATCCTCACAACGGCGGCACGGCGGCGGACTTGGCCTCCTTGTGGCCAAAACGAACGAACGCCGGCAAGCTGGGCGTGAGCCCGGCGCCTCAAGGACGCGCGTGAGCCCGGCTAGCAGCCGAAGCTGTCGTGAGCACGGACGCCGGCGGCCGGGTCGGCGCTGTACACGGTTGCACGCGTCCGCGAGGAGGCAGCCCTGCCGGCGTACAGGGACTGGTCGTCCCAACGCTGCGGGAGGAAGCCACGAGGCCGAGGAAGTCCATCGGGGTGCGCGACCTTGAGCGGGGGTAGAGGATAGGGAGGAACAGGGAGGCGGTGCTGGAAGGGAGGAGAGCCTACGGTTTGGAGGGGAGCAGCTAGGGTTCCGGGTCTTTGAGGGGCAACGGGAGGAAGACGGGCGCGATGGATGGATCGGCGCGGGCGGCGGCGTTGGCAGATGGCTGCGACGCACCCGATCAGGCCGGCCACCAGCGGCGTGGAGGCGCGCAGGGAGGGGGCGGCAACCTATAGCGCGTAGGCAAGCGGGGAGGGGCGGCGCCCGGCGGTGCTCGTGGTCAAGCAGCGGCGAGCAAGGCCTCTGTACGTCCTGTAGCCGAAGGATGAAGAAGAGATGGGCCCTCCATCAGTCTAACACTTCAGTCAAACACCGTTTGTTTTTATTGCCACGTCATCGCTCACAGTTGGACCCAATGGCCAGTTTGAGCGTCAAACGCTCTAATCCGAGCGATCAGTGTTTTTTTAAAACAGTCACCACAATGTTGGTGGGTTTTTTTTCCCGCAAAAAAAAGAAAAAATGTTGGTGGTTTTTGAAAAAAATTGAATGGTGACGGTTTTTTGAATTAGGGTTTCCAATTGTGATGGTTTTTTGCAATTTACTCGTGGGATCTAAGATGACATCCGGTTCCATCTTGAGGTGGCACCAATTTCACTTTTTCCTTATCGTATGACAATGATCTAAGACATCCTGCAACATGCGGGGGTGGTAGGCGTGTGATACAAATCTTGGCTAAAATGCAATTATGCCAACAGTCAGTTCACATGTTATTATAGTTATTAAAAAATGACAACTAAAAAACAGAGTTTTAGATAGTACCTTTGGCTTTGGACCCCCTCAGCTGCTAGTGCTCCCAACTTTGGTTTTGGCCATGGCTCTTACTATTTGACAATCAAGCTGCAAAAATGGGCAGCAAGGAAATGGAGAAATGGATCTGGAATTGAACTGAAACAAATTGATCCATCAGGACTGCATAGCATACGTGGGCAAGAAAAGGGAATAGGAGTGTCAGCTGCTGTCGCCGCTCAGTGCATCTACCTGTCTGCCGCCGGCCGCTCGATCCTGGGCACTTGACCGTCTTGCCGGCGACTGCCCTGCCCGATGGATGGCCCGCTCGTCTAGGGTTTTCTCTTGAGTCTTGACTGGGGTGGGTAGACAGCCGCGGATGCTTTGTGTTACTAGTTGAGAATAAATATACCGGCGGCGATGCTTAGGCTGTTGAGAGAGTAAATGCAGCCGCCACCGTGATGTTTGCTTAGTGTTAAAAAACGTCTTATATTATGGGACGAAGGGAGTAGTATTTACTCAAGCCCAAACGAACGAGGCTTCTAGTCTAGGAGAAGGATCAGCAACTTACGTGACAAGCCTAATCAACACTCCATGTGCACCTTTTTTTTCACGGGGGACCTTTTCTTTTACGTATGCATGCCTTATTATGTTTTCCACCAAAAAGGCATAAATTTACAACTTTGAAACAAGAATTCGAATGCCACTATGCTGAAACCAATTGAACATGGCAAAAGGCCGGGATAGGAGGATAACTCGAATGCTCAAGAAGCTAGAGTGGTCGTCTCGGATATGACTTAATTCAATGTAAATTCATGAGAGATGAATGCACCATGGACAAACTTGGTCTCAAACCCTGTTTAGGGTTTGTCTTTCCCGTGCCGGTTAGGACAATAAATGCACTCCAAGCTTCATCGGTGAGCCTGTTCATCGACCTCCCCTCTGCTTGCCACTTAGACGGCCGGTAGCGGCGAGGGGGATCTCGGTGCCTCGGCTTCGGCCACTATGTAGTTGAGGTTAGTTTTGTTTTCCCTTGTGGGGGCGGCGTTCGAGCGGATATCTTATCTTCGAGTTGGTCTTCCGGGCTTTGAACCTCTTCAAGTTCGTCCACCATGGCCGAGTCCGCAGAGCTCCCACGTAGATTCATGTCGTCTCATTGGGACGGCGAGGTTAGAGTTTCTTCTCATGCGTGTGTGAATGCGAGATTTGGTGTCAGTTGCTTTAGATCAATTCAAGGGTTCTATGGCTACGACTAACTCTGAGACGGACGCTGGTCGGGCACATGCACGAAGATATAGAAAAGGTCAAGACGGCTCCGATAGTGACAGTGCCTTGTGTTTTGGCGATGGTAGTGATCGTTCAGTGGTGCAAGATCCAAAATATAGTTTTCATTAAGTTTGTGGTGCTTTGTACTTTCGACAAACCTTTATAACATGATCCTTTTTCACACAAAAAGAAGGGGGTGCACCCTGGACTAACAATTGTAAACATTATTATGGAAATGGGCCTAGGACTCGCACACGCATGTGGGAACACGTAAACAAAGAACAAAAATTGGTATTTTGTCGATGAAAGGTATTACTAAATATGACCATGTGGGTGGCAATGTCCAAAGGACACATCGGCCACAAAACTGTCACACCGCCAAAGGATTGTAAGATTTCAGAAGCGTTCCTACTCCTCAACGAGGAGCCGCGTTTGGTTTATATTGATATGGGCAGAACAGCCGTGCCTTGGCTTACAAGTTGGAGAGACCAGATCGCTAAGGATTCAGGTCGTTACAGGTTTCCTGGATAGCTACGGGAATGAGAGGGAGAAGAGATATGTTGGTTGAGATTACAAAGCATAGATAAACATAAATTCTAACATCTTCCCTTAATCTCAACTATCCTAAGTTCAGATTACTCTTGAACTCTTCAAATGATTTTGCTGGTAATGCCTTGGTGAAACCATCTGCCACTTAATCCTTGGAAGGGATGAACCATATCTCAAGCTTCTTCTCTGCAACCCTTTCTCGCACAAAATGAAAATCAATCTCAATATGTTTAGTCCTTGCATGAAAGACTGGATTTGCAGATAAATATGTAGCTCCCAAGTTATCACACCATAGGCATGAGACACAATTTAGTTTGATTCCCAATTCCTCAAGTAATGACTCTAACCAAATGATTTCTGCAGTAGCATTTGCCAGAGATTTATATTCAGCTTCTGTGCTTGATCTGGACACAGTAGCTTGTTTCCTTGCACTCCAGGAAATAAGATTGGAACCAAAAAATACTGCAAAGCCTCCAGTTGATTTCCTGTCATCACTACAACCTGCCCAGTCAGCATCAGAAAATGCACTAACAAGTGTAGAATTAGAACACCTGAAATTAAGTTCCAATCCCACTGTATGCTTTACATATCTCACAATCCTCTTGACAGCTGTCCAATAAGCAGTAGTAGGAGCATGCAAGTACTGACAAACTTTGTTAACAGCAAAGGATATATCTGGATGTGTCAGTGTTAAATATTGCAGTGCTCCCACGGCACTTCTGTACCTTGTACTTTCTTCCTCCTGAAGAGGCTCTCCTTCATATGCTGAGAGTTTTTCTGAGGAAGACAATGGTGTGGAGGCAGGCTTACAGTTCTTCATTCCCATAAGAACAAGAAGTTCATTTGCATATTTTTCCTGATTCAACACTGTGCCATCTTGAGTTTTCTTGACCTCAATGCCTAAGAAGAAATTCAAATCTCCTAGATCCTTCAAAGCAAATTCTGAACTCAGGTCATGCAAAAGTGCATTAGTGGCGTTTTGTGAGGAGCTTGCAACAATAATGTCATCAACATATATGAGCACAAAAATGACCACTTTTGCCTTGTTATAAATAAACAACGATGTGTCAGCCTTTGATGCAATGAAGCCAAGACACTTTAACTGAGAACTCAGTCTAGCATACCATGCTCTAGGTGCTTGTTTCAACACATATAATGCCTTATCAAGCTTGCACACATAATGTGGAGTTTTCTTGTTTACATACCCTGGCGGCTGTCTCATGTAGACCTCCTCTTGCAGAACGCCATGCAAGAACGCATTCTGTACATCTAGCTGTCTCAAAATCCAGCCCCTGGATACAGCAATAGCTAAAACAAGTCTTATAGTTGCAGCTTTTACAACAGGGCTAAAGGTATCTTCATAATCTATACCATAGCGTTGTTTGAAGCCCTTTGCAACTAGTCGTGCCTTATACCTGTCAACAGATCTATCTGCCTTCTTTTTAATTCTATATACCCACTTACAATCAATGATGTTTTTACCTCTCTGATCAGGCACAAGATGCCAAGTCTTATTCTTCATAAGTGCAAAATATTCCTCATCCATTGCCTTCTTCCACCTCGGATCATCTAGTGCATCATTTAACGTTCTTGGTTCACCTAGAACACACAACATTCCATATCGTATAGTGTCATCAGTACGAATTTTTGGGTTCTTTATACCTTTTTGTAACCGCGTCATCACCCGTGTAGACGTTGCTGGCTGTGTATGCGTGGAGACAGGGAAGCTGTTTACAGAAGATCCAGGTGATTCTGCTGCATGCGCCGGCACAGACGATCCTGCAGAATCCTGTGTGTTCGGTCCTGCAGCGGTTTCATTTGTGGCCACAGAATCCACGGTTGTAGGCGATCCCGCGTCCACTGTTCCCTGCATGCGGGTGGACCGCGAAGCAGATCCGGGCCCGCTTGACGGCGACGCGGCAACGCGCGGCTGGATCGGGCAGAGCCCCCGCCCGTGTCTGTCCAGAACGCGATCCGAGGTAGATCTCGCCCCGCGATCCGAGGCTGATTGGCGCACAGGAGTTGCGGGCACCGCCAGATCGCCTTCGTTTTTCACGCCAAGTTCGTCCTCTTGCGGTGCATGAAATAACACATGGTTTTGATCATTTTCTTCACCATTTTCTTCACCGATCTGCACAGGCATAAAAGCAGAACTGGCACCAGTAGGATTATCAACATGCTGGTTAGTGCAATCGTCGCCCCCATGATAAAAACTCCTACGGTTTTGAGGAAGGAGAAGAATCTCCTTTCGAAGAAGAGCTCCGGCATTAGGATGAAGAGATGCAAATGGAAAAATGGACTCATCAAAAACAACATCCCTGGATATGTAGACTCTTCCCGTAGGAACATCTAAACATTTGACTCCTTTGTGCATTGGACTATATCCTAAGAACACACATCTCTTTGAACGAAACGCAAGTTTACGTGTGTTATAAGGCCTAAGATTTGGCCAACAAGCACAACCAAAGATACGAAGAGACGTGTAATTTGGTACAATGCCAAGAAGACGTGTGATGGGTGTTTCAAACTTGATGACCTTGCTAGGAAGCAAGTTGATGAGATAGGTGGCAGTTAAGAAGGCTTCATCCCAGAACTTGAGAGGCATCGATGCATTTGCTAACAAAGCAAGGCCTACATCAACAATGTGTCGATGCTTTCTTTCGGCAGATCCGTTTTGTTGGTGAGCATGGGGACAAGAAACATGATGAGAGATACCAAGTTTTTGGAAGAAAGAATTGAGCTTCTCATACTCATCACCCCAATCTGTTTGCATATCAATGATTTTGGAGCTAAGTTTGCGTTCAACAAGATTTTGAAAATTGATAAAAACTTAGAATACATCAGATCTTTTCTTTAGCAAGTAAATCCAAGTAAATTTACTATAATCATCGATGAAGCTAACATAGTAAGAAAATCTGCCAACTAATGTGGGAGCTGGTCCCCATACATCTGAAAAAATAAATTGCAACGGTGCAGTGGATACACTGGTAGAAATAGGGTACGACAATTGATGACTTTTGGCTTGTTGACATGGGTCACAAACCGACTCAACACTAGGCTCATATGAGAGCTTATTCTTGCTAAGGACATATTTAACTATAACAGACGACGGATGACCTAGGCGACTATGCCACTTTGCTGAAGATAGCTTGGTGACAGCATGAGCTTGTTTATTGAACCATGAAGACGGTGATGATGACATGATTGGGTAGAGACCTCCCTCGCACCGTCCTCTAAGAATGATTCTCCTCGTGGCCAAGTCCTTAACCAAGAAAAAATAAGGATGGAACTCTATGAGAACATGATTGTCAAGAGTGAATTGGTGAACAGAAAGAAGATTTATGGATGATTGAGGGACATGTAATATATTTTTCAGATGCAAATCTCTAATGGGTTTTTTAACAATTGAACTACCAACATGTGTAATTGCCATACCAGATCCGCTTGCCGTGTGAACTTGATCGCCTCCGTTGTATTTTTCTCTCATTGTTAGCTTGTCAAGCTCACCAGTGATATGATTTGTGGCACCGGAATCTGCATACCAGTTGGTATCTACACCATAGGTTGCTGCATGTGCTGCTTTTTCTTCTTGATCACCATCTTCATAGCGCCACCAGCATGCTCGCGCGCCCCCTGGATGATGTTTGAGGCAGATCTGGCACTCTAGGTAATCACGCTGCTGCTGTTGGTCAAGTTGTTGTTGTTGTTGCTGATGACGAGGGCGTCCTCTGTAGCCACCACCGCCAGCAGCAGGAGAAGGGGGGCGATCTCCACGGCCACGGCCCCTTCCACCTCGCCCGCGGTATGACTTCCCACGGGCTTGAGGGCGACCTCTGTAGGCCGCGTTTGCTGATGTATGGAATCCGCCTGACGAGGAATCACCCAACATCTCCATCCTTTGGTCAAAGGCAGAGATTTGGGCGAAGAGATCGTCGGCTGTGATGATGTTCTTGATGGCGCCAATGGCCGCAACTACAGCATCGTAGTCACGGTCAAGTCCCGCGAGGATGTAATCTACCATCTCAGGATCTGACACAGGACGACCGGCGGCTGCTAGTTCGTCTCCAAGGCTTTTCATCTTCGCCATGTAGGCAGTGCTGGACATGCTGCCTTTCTTGGTGTTGGTGATCGCGATCCTCATATTCGTAATCCGGGACTGCGATTGGGAGGCGAAGAGCATCGTCACCATAGTCCACAGCTCGAAGGTGGACTCCTTCCCCACAACCTGTGCAAGGATTTCTGGAGACATAGAGTTTAGCAAATATGACAGAACCTGTTGGTCTTTGGCGATCCAGGTTCCATATAGAGGATTTGGCGCCGCGGCAGTAGTTTTATCTGCCTGTGTAACCTCCACGGTCTTGGGTGGAGCGGCGTCGGTGTTGTCCAGGAGCCCGGTCACCTGCGCACCTCGCAGAGCCGGGAGCACCCGTGCCTTCCAGAGGATGTAGTTCCCCCTTGCAAGCTTCTCAGATGGCGGTGCACCAAGGTTGAGGACGACAACCGTAGATGAAGACATGGTGGCGATGTTGATGTGGTTTTAGGGTTTTGTGATGTTGCTAGATGTATAGGAAGAGGTGGCTCTGATTACCATGTAAGATTTCGAAAGCGTTCCTACTCCTCAACGAGGCGCCGCGTTTGGTTTATATTGATATGGGCAGAACAGCCGTGCCTTGGCTTACAAGTTGGAGAGACCAGATCGCTAAGGATTCAGGTCGTTACAGGTTTCCTGGATAGCTACGGGAATGAGAGGGAGAAGAGATATGTTGGTTGAGATTACAAAGCATAGATAAACATAAATTATAACAAGGATATGTTGTCAAACCAGACACGAGCTGATTGATTGTCAATGGCAAAATTTGGTCGAAGGATCCATCCAGCTAACTAGTAACTAGAGCACGATATAATGGACATGAGACACTCGTGGATCACCTCCATCATTTATCTCGACTCATTGTAAACCGTATTTTGAAATTGGGCAACCGATCAGGCATGAGACCGGTCGCACCGCTTGCTTGCTGCTGCAGGCTGCAGCTCCCCCTACGTTGCTATGTGTGTGTGTGCAGTCGGGGCCTTCACACAGCTCTTTCGATCGCGAGTAGCCTTGGTTCCTCCACAACCTCTCTCCCGCGACTTCCTCCTCATGCCCTGCATCTCGCACGGCGATGGCTACCGCCAACCTTGGGCCAGTCTTTCCCGTGCACGGGTACCTTGTATAACGGGAGGAATGCAGCATGTATCACGCTACAATGGATGACCATGGCTGCTGTAAGCCGGAGGCCAACGCTTGCGCTTCTCCTTCTCACTGTTAGACAGTCAAACTCCTCTCTCTCTCTCTCTCTCTCGTCTCCTGTACATGCACGACTGCATGATCCCACGATCTCATGCACGTCGCCACCCACGGCGCAGCGCGCCCCTGTTGTAACCTGTAACACTCGTATATAATGTGAGCTACACCATAGGCAGCACCCAAGGTGCGATTGCCCATTCATTCACCCTCTCACACTCACAACTTTGACCAAGCATGCATACCCGACGACGATGCCATGTGGGAGTGGCCCCCATATCGAGGTACCAGTCGGTGGTGGGAGGCGCAGGTTGCTCCTGCTGCATCGTCATGGCGTTGAGCGTGCTCTGGTCCCACGCCAGAGCCGGAGGAGTGTGGCCACCACCAGGCGGAGCGGCGTACTACAGAGGATGGGCAGCGGGTGCGTTGGGAGGCACGCCGGGGATGGCA
This sequence comes from Triticum dicoccoides, assembly GCF_002162155.2. Classification (NCBI taxonomy): domain Eukaryota; kingdom Viridiplantae; phylum Streptophyta; class Magnoliopsida; order Poales; family Poaceae; genus Triticum; species Triticum dicoccoides. The sequence continues at coordinate 725,278,111 of NC_041389.1, read as the reverse complement.
TGCTGGTGCGTCGACGTGCCAGCGAATGGAGCTAGCGCCTCCGTGTGGGCGAGCCCCGATCGAGGATGCCGGTGAGGTAGCAGCTGTCACCCCACGGATGTTGCGGCCACCGATGGAGGGGGCTACAACCACCACCGCATGGAGCTACAACTGTCGAGTCCCGGAGATGCAATGCAAGCCTCGTGACACAACACCCTCACTATGTGGGACATTGCAACCATTGACGGCTGGAGCTGCAGATGCTGGAAGCGCCATGACAACTAGGACGAGCACGGCAATGCGACCGTCAAGCATGGCGCTGCAAATTGGTGAGCCGAGCTGGGACCGGCGAACCGGAGCTGCAACCTTGTGCAAAAATAAAACCAGATACTCCTCGTTCATCAAATGGATGTTAAGACTGCCTTTCTAAATGGAGAGTTGGATGAGGAAATTTATATGGAACAACCAGATGGGTTTGTAGTAGATGGTCAGGAAGGGAAAATGTGCAAGTTGCTGAAGTCCTTGTATGGACTCAAGCAAGCACCCAAACAGTGGCATGAGAAGTTTGAAAGAACTTTAACAGCTGCAGGCTTTGTTGTGAATGAAGCTGACAAATGTGTGTACTATCGCCATGATGAGGGCGAGGGAGTTATGCTTTGCTTGTATGTTGATGACATACTAATTTGCGGAACAAATCTGAATGTTATTAATGAGGTCAAGGATTTCCTATCTCGCTGTTTTGAGATGAAGTATTTAGGAGTGGCTGATGTCATTCTGAACATCAAGTTGTTGAGAGATGATGATGGTGGGATTACATTGCTTCAATCTCACTATGTGGAAAAAATCTTGAGTCGCTTTGGCTATAGTGACTGCAAGCCCTCTCCAACACCATATGATGCTAGCGTGCTGCTTCGAAAGAGTCGAAGAATTTCTAGAGATCAATTGAAGTATTCTCAGATTATTGGCTCGCTTATGTACTTAGCAAGTGCTACAAGACCTGGCATCTCTTTTGCTGTTAGCAAACTGAGTCGGTTTGTTTCAAAACCAGGAGATGTGCATTGGAAAGCTATAGAGAGAGTTTTGCGTTATTTGAAACGCACTTGAATTATGGAATTCACTACACTGGGCATCCAAAGGTGCTTGAAGGGTATAGTGACTCAAACTGGATCTCAGATGCTGATGAGATAAATGCCACGAGCGGTTATGTATTCACCCATGGAGGTGGCGCTGTTTCTTGGAAGTCTTGCAAGCAAACCATCTTAACGAGGTCAACAATGGAAGCAGAACTCACAGCACTAGATACAGCTACGGTCGAAGCAGATTGGCTTCGTCGGCTCTTGGATGACTTGCCGGTTGTTGAGAAACTTGTACCGGGTGTCCTTATGAACTGCGACAATCAAACTGTGATCACGAAAGTGAGCAGCTCAAAGGATAACATGAAGTCATCAAGACACGTTCAGAGAAGGTTAAAGTCTGTCAGGAAAATGAAAAACTCCGGAGTTATTGCATTGGATTATATCCAAACGTCTAAAAATCTGGCAGATCCTTTTACTAAGGGTCTATCACGTAATGTGATAGATAATGCATCGAGGGAGATGGGTATGAGACCCACAATATGAGTTGTTCACAGTGGTAACCTATTCTTTGTGATCGAAGATCCCGTGAATTAGATGTGGAAGACAAGCTGTTGGTCAACTGAGAGGAGAGTATCCTTACTGTTAAAATACCACTCCATGAAGATGCAATACTCTACTAATCTGCATGGCAGGTTGATGTATATCTTAATGTGTTCTAAGTGGCTTTTTGAAGTAGAGATGTTGTCCTGCAGAACATCTTTTGAAGAACGCACCTATATGAGTCTGATTGTTAAACGTCGCAATCTATGAGAGTAGGGTTCTCTCTAGTAAACTCATGAAAGGTCACGGAGTATGACGCATAAGCTCCACCGGCGGGGAAGACCCACGGTAGCCACGTATCGGTCAAGGCTTTATGTGAAGCTAGATTCGCAGAAAACTTGCAGTTCAAGGCCCAGTCCATTGTTCAAGTTGCTTACTAGTGTAGCATAGAGTTCTAGGTGGAAGTTCAACTTAACAGTCTCCACTGCAGTACCGGTATATAAAGCAGAGTTTTGGAACCAAAGGCAAATTTATGTGTGCCTCTGGGATCTGGTGGGGGATTGCTGGAATTTAGTCTATATTGGGGCAGCCCAATAACTATTTCAGAAATTCCTAATAAATCCTAGAGGCCCACTTAGCCCATTTGTGCAAGGCAAGGGATACTACTAAAGTTTAGTCCCACATTGCTAGTTTAGAGGGCGTTGGACCTCTTTATAAGGGAGGCTCCTTCCCTACTTGTATGAGCATGAAAACAAGAGGGACATCCACGCGCGCTCCTCCTCCGCCGCCTGCCACGCCTCGTCGCGTCGCGGGTTGCGGGAATGAGCCGAGAACGGCGCACCTCTTCGCGTGCTGCAGGTCCTCTTCCTCTCGCCACACAGTTCCAATCTCTGCGCTACTGCTATCTTCCTCATCCCGGCTTGCGGCATGCACCGCACGTCGGGACAGTAGGCCTCCGAGACCGCACCTTTTGAGTCATGTACGGGAGAAGGGTGATAAGGTTTTTGGGAAGCGCTCAGCGCGACTACTGGCTGCTTCATCACGGACGATCCGGTCGCCGATGACTACTTCCCCAACGACGATTTCTTCCCCGACGTCCACGACCTCCTCGACGACATGGCAGGCGAGGACACCGACCCCAAGTCCAGCGCTTCTGCTGCTGCTGTGCCGTACGTGTTCTTCTCCTTTCTGTTAGAAGTCCTCCTACAGTTCTTGGCTCTAGTTTCTGCCCCACGTATGTTAGGTTCTGTTTCGTATAAGCAACTTCATCTAGTGTCTGTTCTAGATGTGTTTACCTCAAGTTCATATATGCAGACGATGTTTACCTTCTCTCTGTCAGATTGCATGACTTGCTTTATATTTGCTATTTTAGTCATGCTTTATCTAGTATTTTTGTTAATAAAATCATTCGGTAAATTGCTCATTTTTCCAACACTTACAACACCAAACGTACATATGCTCGTTTTTGGCATGACAGAAACTACACAACAGTTTTTTTTAATAAAAAACACACACAAGATGGTGAATACAAGACATGCATGTACATTTTGCAGATTCTCTCTCTGATGAATGGTGGAAACAAATTGATTAGGCGGTAGAGATGTAGTTGTGGCGGAAGGAGGCGAAGGCCTTGCCGGCCCCGCCCCTGATGATGTACTGGTGGTACACCATGGCCATCGCGGCGCCGACGAAAGGCCCCACCCAGAAGATCCACTGGTCGTCCCACGCCTTCTTGTTGTTGTACACCACGGCGGGCCCGAGGCTCCTGGCCGGGTTGATGCCGGTGCCGGTGATGGGGATGGTGGCGAGGTGCACGATGAGCACGGCGAACCCGATGGGCAGCGGCGCCAGCACGGGCACGTGGGAGTCCCTCGCCTTGCGCTTCGGGTCGGTGGCGGCGAAGACGGTGTACACGAGCACGAAGGTGCCCACGATCTCGGCGGCCAGCCCGGCGCCCTTGGAGTATCCCGGCGCGAGCTCGTTGGCGCCGCCGCCGTGGCGCGCGTACTGGGCGCCGTGCACGGCCCTGACGAGGCCGGCCCCGCACATGGCGCCGAGGCACTGGGCGACCATGTAGAGCAGCGCGCGCACGAGGGAGACCTTGCGCGCGAGCAGCAGCCCGAACGTCACCGCAGGGTTGATGTGGCCGCCGGAGACGCCGGCGGTGCAGTAGACGAGGACGAAGATCATGCCGCCGAAGGCCCAGGCGATGCCGAGGATGCCCGCGCCGCCGCACCCGACTGTGCCGTCCGTCTGGCGCTTGTGGCCGATGACGGTGGCGACGGTGACGTAGACGAAGAGGAGCGTGGCGGTGAACTCGGCGATGACGGCGCGCCAGAGCGACCACTTGCCCAGCTCTCCGGCGTTGATGAGCGGCGCCGGAGGAGGGTCACGGTAGTCCTTGGCGGTGTTGTTGTTGTCGCCGTTGGGCACCATGTCGTCGATCGAGATGGAGATCAGGTGTTGGATTGATACGGTGGAGATGGCTAGCTCTAGCTGAATGGGCGATGATTTGCTCTCTCCACCGATGTTGACAAGCTTAGCTAGCTAGCTGCATGTATATATAGATATTATATTGCCATGCATGCCCTAGCTGGTAAAAGGAGTGGTTTGCACATGCGGCCTGTGGGTTTCGTCGGTGTAAGTAAGTGTGAACTGGTCCCATCTCAAGTGACCAACCAACTTTTTTACCTCCATCTTACGGGCAGAGGCCACAGATTAAGGCAGCTCCATTTCTGCTACGAGCCTGCTAGTTTAACAGGCTATATTTTCTTTGTGGGAAACTTTTTTTTTAACATAGTACACACTCATACATATGCGCGTACACTCATTTTTATAGATGTGTGCACCCCAGGAGCAGCTTGCTGAGCCGGCACATCATTTTGAGATTGACAAAGTCACCACACACGTCTTCATACTTGATTGAAACGTCTCCTTCCACGCAACGCACGTCACCGTTAGGCCTGAAATAAATCCAAAAAATTGCGAGCACACGTGCCAAGAGCTTTCGATCATAGTTTAACAAATGATCATGGCTAGTTTAGGGACAAACCGACATGCAAGGAGAAAATTTGTTGGGTTTAGTCTCCTATATATATATATGTGTGTGTGTGTGTATCTATCAATCGTAGAAGAAGAGCCAAATCACCAAGAACCAACAAGAGCCAAACCGACGTGATTCTACCTGGCTATACAATGTTTTAGGACAAAGAATCTATGAGCATGTGCTTACTCTATGGTTGGGTTTGGACAGGACGTTCATATAACGGGCTCATGGCTAAATGAGGCTTGAACACACTGGTTTGGTAAGCAAGGATTGCCCAACATATTGCATATAATGTTACCTATTTAACCAATTTTCTCTTCTGCTATCATCTTTCCACTTTAGATTATAAAATATATTCAACATAACTCAATTAATCTGACAAGCACAAAGCTGAGCCTTAATCACTCTTGTTTTTTTCTTTGGCATGCATCTTACAATCTGTGTTGCTAAAGTTTGGCCACTTGTTCTACCTAGACTGGTTATTTAAATTTTAGTATGTGCACAATAGTTTTTTTTTGTAGTGCCATGATTATACTGATTCAAAGTTGTAGCAAACAGTTCATTTTTCTCGAAAGGTAGAAAGCAATTGTTTAAAGTAGCAGCTTAAAGAATCATACAAATGCTTTGCAAAAAAAAAAGTGGCTTTCACCCTGACCCGATGGCACCCCACGAAGTAAAGGGCATTTCCAGTTTCTTATATGAAGATAAGGTGAGAAAAGGGTAAGGTAAAAGGGAATCCTAAAGATGAGTTGAAGAAAGAAAGAAGCTCTGTTGATGGCATCTCGACTGCTTTTCTTTCATTACCTACATATATATGTTGAACAATGGATTTTTTATTTTAAAAAAGCAGTACGCGTATGCAGCATGCAGAAATGTAGGTACGTCGCATGCATGCATGTGATGCATGCAAAAGATGTAGTAATATTTAAATAGTACGTGGACCCATAAGAAGAAGTGGTTGTGAAAAAATAAATAAAAAGACCCATAAGAAGCTCTCTTTCTTCATAGTGTCTTTCATTAACTTAAAAAAATGGTAGTAGTATTGCTTCTCCATTAAGGAAAACAGATAAGCCATGCATGCGTGGGCTGTGGGCAGGCCAATAATGCTTGCCATCGAGCTATATACTTATATAGCTGCTGTACTTACGTCGATAAGAAAATCAAATAAATTGAGCTAACATGTTTAGATGGATCCACATGCACATGCACAAACATATACTCCCTCCGTTCCCAAATATTTGTCTTTCTAGAGATTTCATCAAGTGACTACATACGGAGCAAAACGAGTGAATTTACACTCTAAAATATGTCTACATACATCCGTATGTTGTGTCCATTCAAAATGACTAGAAAGACAAATATTTGGGAATGGAGGGAGTATACAGTATATATAAACAGATACTTCGCCGGTAAGTAACCCGGCCGGCAGCACGTCTTAATTTATAGTATAGTTTTGTTTCGAATCAAAAGGAAAGGAAATATATAGTACTTACTAGTGTAGATTTACCAAAGAATTTGTTGCCAGCCGAGCTGTTGTTGTCATAAACCTTTTTCTTTCGTCAAAGGTATGTTCTACAGTGTGTGATTGGGTGCTCTTGCATAACCCACTAATCAGTGCTTTATGCAACGAAATTACGCGCGCGCCGCATGAGTAGAGTAGGTGTTATTTATCACAAATTCATAGAGCGGTGCAAACCTAGTCCAGGATTTTATGCAATTAATGTATACTAGCTTAGCCAGCTTAGCCCGCGCGATGCCACGCCGCGCCCCACAATAAGTCGTGGCCGGGAGAATATGGTCTTATTAGAATCCCTAAATGAGTTATATTTAGGAACGGAGGAAGTAGTATATTTGCATGCCAATATGTTGCATTTTTTTCGTAGAATTCTTGTCCAATGAATATCGAGAATCTAACAAAACATGCATTTTTTATGTGCTTACTACAAATAAATTGGAATAAATTATTCCTTTTTTGGGGGGAGATGGCCTCTTGGAGGTAGACATACTTAGACTCTGCTCTCATTGGACGAATATTTTACTTACATTATTAAAAACAGACCAACGGGATTGCTAAATCTCACTCGACTGAGACTTAACCAGTATCGGTTATTGATATATTCGTGGGATACTATGTGAAGATACGTGCAAATTTTTCGTTTTTCTTTTTGTCACTGAGACCTAGCCACCCTCTAAGGTACTATGTGTGTAGCTATGTCTGGTAAGTGATGCACCACTTATGTGTCGCTGCGCGTTTTGCCTGCATGCATGTCTTTCCGTCTGATCTAATAATTTGGATCAGTGTCCTTTAATTAAGTAGTACGCGAGTTCATACATTGGTCTGAGACTCTGAGTGTAACAATGCATGCATGCATGCATCCAAGTCTGGCGAGGGAGACATTTTCTTACCAAAAATGCTACACCTACGTAGAAATCCTACGTAATCTTACTAACTTTCCTAACTAATCCCTCCACCCCTTAATTCCAACGGGGTGGGCCCCCTCCCCTAATTTCTTACAAAGTTTAGCCTATTTAGGAGGCAATTATAAGCTACGGAGTATATCTGATAGTACAATCACAATGGCTGCCTTCTAGTGCAAGGTGCTGGTCATACCTAAAAATGCACGCGTATCCTCGATGAGGTAATTAAGGTGTCGATTCAAATAAGCTGGATCAGTGTCACTGACGGCCGGGGCTAATGCAAATTAATGATGTTCCTATGTCTTGTTTCTCACTCAAGTTAAGGAAAGTGCAAGCGTGCATGCATGCTCCAAGGCATTTACACACGCAATACACAAATTCTCCATTTGGGGAATCCATCACACGGTCCGACCATCACCATGGCAGGATCGTTGACGCCTCCGTGGTGCCAATCCGGCAACCGTCGTGTCGTCGAGGGCCAGCTGCAAGCTCTCGAGCTCGAAAAGGTCAGACTGTTGGACGAGGAGGAGCACGACCATGGAAAACCTCACAGCCCGCCTCCCCGGAGTCAGAACCCCGACAGCGGCCGCCACGGAGTCCCGCCGGGAAACGCGTGATCGATGACCATGATCGGGGCATCGGGCAGCCTCCCAGCTCCATGGTTGTGCTCCTCCTTGGGAGTCAGTGTTCCCGCAGGCCGCCGTGGAGTTCCACCGGGAAGCACGTCATGACACGATCGACCTCGCTGACACTGGTTCCGCGACCACTGTCAACACGAGGACCCGCATTGCCGCCGCATCAGTCGACAACGACCTTGCCGGCGGCTTCCTGCTGCAGGAATGCGGTGCCGACGTAGTTCTCTTCTACCACCTAGCTAGAGGGAGAAGTGGTCGCTGTATACTATTGCATCGAGTGAGTTACAGGAGAGGTACACATATAAGGCGATGCCCAACGGCTCCCGTCAGAGTAGGCACGCAGGCCACGACTGGGTGCGATCGCATGAGATCCTACAATCTAGGAGTTACAGTACAACAGAATTACATACAATATGAATACATGTACAGCTTGTTAACACACCTGGTCTTCCTATTCTCCTTGCTTTCCGATTGCCGGCGGCCGCAAGAGAAGCGACGGGTAGAGCAGGCCGCGGGACGGCAGTGGCGGCTTCAGCGGCCGAGCAGACGATACCGACGGCGGCGATGAACCAGTGGAGGACGGACGCCAACCAAAGGCAGCCAAGGAATCTCCGACATGGGACACGTTGGCTCGGCGTGGCAGAAATATGGAGAGGCCGCCGCCTGCACCACAGTCCACAGGGCCCCACACTCCGGCCACCGCCTAGATGCGTCCACCCCTGCACCACAGGGTTCCACACGGCCGGCAGCTGCTCGAGCCCGCGGCCATTCCGTCGATCTCGCGCCGCCACGGCCTGGGCTCCGCCTTCCTCATGGACGCGGAGTAGGCGGTAGCTCTGGCATGCGCCACCACCTCGGCTGGTTACAGACCTACAGGGAAGATGAAGCAGGCGCTGGAAAGGGAGATGGGGAGCCGGCAGGCGACAGCGAGGTCGAAAGGATGGGTGAGGGCCCTAAACCCTAAACCCTAAACTCTAACCCTAAATCCTAAACCCTAAACCCTCGCCGCAGCCGCGTGGTGCGCTGGCTGACGGAGACGGCGGAGCTCGATGTGGCGTTGAAGAAAACCAATCCAGCCTTATTAATAGATCGATAGATGGCCAAGCAGTGTAATCACGGATATCTGGGAAACGCTCCCAGATATAGATGCTTGGGTACATGCAGATGCATGCTTTTTTTTTCTCCAATCAAATTACTTTTGTAGTATGATATATGATCGGATTGAAGCCCAAAAAAGGCGGGCAGCTTGCATTGGATGACGACCCAGCAAAACAGAAACGGCCTCCCATCCATGCATCGTCCCAGCTCACGCTTTGCCTTCCTTCCTTAATTTGGCACCACGAGATAACAACAGCCAGCCATCGAAACCACCTGCAATGCAACCCCGTACCGTTGCACGAGGGATCTAGCTGCCATTCCTCTCGGTCTCCGGCGTCCGGCCACCGCACGCCGATGGGCTTCGCGAGCCGCCCTAATAAGGTCGACGGCCCGCCGAGCCGGACCAGCAGCGTGGCCTCCTCCGGCACCACGCCCGCGCCCAGCACCAGCGCCAGCGCCCGAACCTCCTCCATCTCCAGCGATGACGCCAATAACGGCGCACGCCCAGGACAGTCCCCGGCGCGCGGCGCCCCGGGCCACACGCTGGAGGCGCCGTCGCGGAAGAACCGGCCCGGACGTAGCCCCTCCCGGCCGCTGCAGCTGTTCCAGAAGCTTCGCCGCGCGCTCCCCATCCTGGCGCCCCGGTGCGGGAGGACGCCGGCGGGCTCCTCCTCGGGCACCGCCGACTCGCACCTCATGTCGCGGCACGTCGCGTCGGGCGGCGGGAGGCGGCCGTGCCGGCGCGTCACGGGCACGCTGTTCGGCCGCCGCAAGGGCCGCGTCGCGCTGGCGCTGCAGGAGACGCCCCGGAGCCTGCCCAGCCTGGTGGTGGAGCTGGCGCTCCAGACGCACGCGCTGCTCCGCGAGCTCGGCAACCCCGCCGGCGCGCGCATCGTGCTGGAGACCGAGCGCCGCCGCGGCGGCGAGGGGCCTAAGCGCGCGCCGCCGCTGCTGGACGAGGCTGCGTGGACCATGTTCTGCAACGGGAGGAAGACCGGGTACGCGGTGCGGCGGGAGGCGACGGACTACGACCTGACGGTGATGGAGACGCTGCGGGCGGTGTCCATGGGCGCCGGCGTGCTCCCGGTCCCGGCTGGAGGTGGAGCTGGGGGTGGGGGCTCGGGGTCGGCGCCGGACGACGAGGTGGCGTACATGCGCGGCTGCTTCGAGCACTTGGTGGGGTCGTGGGACTCGGAGTCGCTCTACATGGTGACGCCCCAGGGCGGCGGCACCGGCCCGGAGCTCGCCGTCTTCTTCGTCAGGCTCTGACCAAAACGCCCTCTCCTTGCTGCATGCATGCAAATGCTCATGCTTAGATTTTGATTAGATTTTAATTTATTTATTCTTACCCAAAAACATGCATATGCATGCACGACCCATGTAATGTATATATGGTTGAAAGAAGTAAAGCTAAGCTATGCTGAGCAAGATGCCATCAGCATATACTATATGGAGCATGGATCATACATTTATACTAGTAGCTAGTACAAAGTTGAATCATCTATTTTGAAACGGAGGGAGTATTTTTCAATAGTTTTTTTCTTTTTCTTAAAACCCACCTCAACTACAAATCTGCCAGGAGAGGCTTCAAGATACTATAATGTTATTGACAATTGCAGCTCTGGCAGGATGATCACACCGTTCTTTCACTGCATGCATGAGAGCAAATTGAGGAACAAATATATCGCCAGGCTCTTAAGAGGCAAAAATGGCTTATTGCAGAAAGAGAACAACATTAGATGGGCTAATTTTGGCGATGAGAATACCTAGTTCTTACAATGACCGGCAACTAGGTAGGCTGCGGGACATCCGACTCTCCCTCGGCATCCCCGCAGAGAATGGCAACCCCCAGCCGGCCGTCTCCTTCTCGGCCGTCTCCTTCAACGTGAGGTTCGGCAGCACCATGATCTTCAAGCTGGGCGCCGATCCCTTCGACGTGGTGAGCAAGAGCACGCATGCCCTCCACTACCCGACGTACACCATCGACGTTGTGCCAATCGACCGATGACGGATGGAGGAGGCGCTCAAGAGCGGCGTGGTGGTATTCAAACAGAAGAGAGCATGGTGGACTTCAGATTGTCGATTATGCAGTCCTAACAACACAATTTCTCAAACAGTTTTCAACCTGGCAGCATACAAAAAGGTCTTGGAGAGCAAGAAAGGACCTGAGATTTGATGTTTAGATGCTCATTTGGTTGCTGTCAAATACTAGGAGTGATGTTCATGGTCTCTGCGTTATGTCCATGTCGTCCTTGTGTACTCTGAAACTTACTATGATATATTGTTCAGTAAATGACGTAAACGCAAACCTCATTAGGCCAATGTAAGAAACATAAAGAATGGGGTGACGCGGGCTGGGACCTGGGAGGGGTATTTTCTTTGTAATTCTAGCGAACAACGGTGCCACTTTGGTAAACAAAACACAAACCTCATTAGGCCAATGTAAGAAACACAAAGAATGGAGGCATGTTGTTGAAACTTGCCTCGGCAGCAGTGCTTGAACTTCCAATCAACACGATGAATGTCGCATGCAAATAGGTCCTGTTGTTGTGTCTGTGTGAAATCCTGACACACAAATTAAATCTTACTGGTAACATCAAAAGGTCACAGAGAGGATGAGAAGTGAGAAGGTTATACAAGAGGCGGGAACAAGCGCTCAGCTACATCGCGGGGCATAGAGCACCCCCAGCTAGTATTGACGTCGCTATTCGTCACCGTCTTCCAATAGTAATTCACTGCCTTGTTCACGATGCCCATCTCGGCGGGCGGTTTGTCGGAGATCTCCTCTAGGTTAAGCGGCTGAAGCTTCATGAGAGCGTACACTTCTTCTGTCTCTAGATCCGCCTAAAAAGTTTCTCACCAAAGCTCAGCATCCGTGGAACAAAAACAGACAGTATGGATCACCGCTTCTAAGAAAACATAGGCAGGGAAAGTTTGTACATGCATTCTCACATCGTGCAGCTAGCAGTACAGGGGCGTGATTCTGATGTGTTCTCCACAAGATTCGAGGTGTTGAAGGAGGTCACGTTGTTAGAAGCCATATCTACTCCATCCCATAAGAGCAATGCCCCGCTTTGTGAGAATTTTCATGTCTGCTACATATGGGCCAGGAGGGCATATGCCCCCCCCCCCCGCCACATACACACACCTATATTAATTGCTCCCTCGTTCACCAGGTAGAGCGAGTTGTGTCGTTGGGCCTCTCCACAACATCGAGCTCCTCCAAAGTTCAATGTTCACACATTCCTTTCTTCTTCATAGTTCACACACCACCTTGGATCTCTTGGAGATATTACCTAATGAGCTACTCTTCTCGCATGCAACACAATACCCAACAATGGCCGCCAAAACGGCCGGAACCTTCTACCTTCTATGGTACTTCTCTAGGCGTCGACTGGAAGGGAGATCCAGCGTGCTCTGGTGGATCCTCGTGGTGCTCCTCACCAACCTGGCAGCCCTATTCTTGGTGGGCACGGTCACCCTATCTGGAGGGCCCCTTGTTAATTTGTTGGGGTAATGATTTTTTTTCTATTCTTCATTAGCTATATGCCATATTTGTTTCTGCACAAGAATTTGCAATATAGTACACATTATTGCATCTGGAATATTCCGTTTTCAATTTGTGGAAAGGAAACTTTGTGGATTGTCGTACAACAAGACTCTGGATTGGTATGAATGATATATATTCTTGTCTGATGAACGTACTGTAGCAAAGAACCATGCAGAGATAACTATACAAGTTAACAAAAGAAGGATTTCTATGAAAGGTATGTGGAAGATAGGAGAAATTAGCAGTACAACCTAGAGCAAAACTACAAAGATTTACATGATTTTTCTCCTCAAGACTTTGCTTGTTTTGCATATATTAGTTTCTGTGTATATGTTGCCCAAGTTTCATTTTATATTGTGCCGATGAGATGATAGTTTTACCTTGCATGAGATCCATCATACACATTGTTGTTTCTTCACATTTTTTATATGTACATTTCTTCGGTATATGAAGTCAAATAGCCAATAGCATTGGCTCATCCAGGCTTTCCATTTTTTCTTGTACTATATGAAGAAGATATATTTTAAAATCATTACACTGTACATATCTCAAATCAAGTGTTATATGTAAACATGTAATGGAGTAGCATCATTAGTGCCCAAGT
>NC_041389.1:725239262-725264920 GCF_002162155.2 Triticum dicoccoides | reverse complement strand
GGTCAAACTTTGTTTTTATCATATTAGCGGATTGTCCTTCCTATGAATGCAATCGATTATACGGTAGACCTACGGCTTTGTAATATTATTGTTCTCCGAATATTCTGTGTGTTCGGTGCTTCATGAATATCAAACTTCTTGGCCTTTTGAGAATTAATTTCAGTACTCAACGGTGTAAGTGTTCTCAAAAGGAAGTCAGAGGACCAAGCGATGGGCTAAAGTTATATATAATCAATACTTCATGTTCTCTATTACAATAACAATGTTTAAAGAAATAGTAATACCAGGTTAGAGTTGGAAAGCATAATGCGCCTTGGATCATGTCTCATGTTTTTTTTCTCATTGCCTCAACACTGTTCGTTCTGCTATATGTCCCTTCTTTCAGTCATAAGGTTTACACATATATTGATTTTACAAGATTGGATTCATAGGTTAGCTCTAATAGTGTAACACGTATTGTGTTTGTGGTCTTCCAGTTTGCTTCTTTCTTCCATGTATATGAAGGACTCATATTTTGACAACATAAAAACTGAATGTGGCTGGTACAAAGCCAGCTCGGCAGTTGTGGTGCTCTTATATAATAGAAAAGTTGGTATTTGGTGAAAAGAAACGTAGCCTGTGCAGTAACAAAAAATAAATAAACTGATCCACTTCATTTCTGAGATAAATGATTAGTGTTCAGATAGATAAGAAGAGATCATTTGGTTATAATTCATCTATTGAAGCTACAGATCAATGCACAATTTAAAAAATGGAGCTGCACAATTATTTAGTATTAGCCTTTCACAACCTTTTCTTAGCCAACGTTTGATTCTGCAACACAACTCCACATTGTGACAAGCATTTCTCCAACGAACACGTTTGAAAAAAGAAATCATCGACCAAGCTTTATTGATCAGGGTTTATCATAACAGGAACACAAAGAACTTTAAAATTGTGAAATCCAATGTACTCTGCAGCCGGCGGTATGGAAGGGGAGGGGTGGTTGTTGAGGCCTCATATAGAGGCATGACCTTGCTGTTCAATTTGCATATGGTGCCCATCGACGCTGCTACCTCCGGAAGGTCGCGGAGGAGGCCACCCGAGCTGGATGATGGAGCGTCTTCGGATGTGGAGGCACACCTGCTGGACATCATACTGAATGTCCGGACGCGTCAGTGTGAGGTACTGAAGCGCACCGACGATGGAGCAGTAGAAGGGAGCATCGGACGTCGGAGCGGACACCTTAGCCTTCGTGTCGACAGGCGTGGGAGCAGGCTTGCAGTTAAGCATGCCCGCTCGCTCCAGAAGCTCGTAGGCGTACTTCTGCTGGTGCAGGAAGAAGCCAGTGGCCCAGCGCACGACCTCGATGCTGAGGAAGTAGTGGAGAGCCCCCAAGTCCTTGAGGGTGAACTCGGTGCCGAGGCGAGCTGTGATCTGCTGAAGTAGGGCTGGCGAGGATGCAGTCAGGATGATGTCGTCGACATACAGGAGGAGGTATGTGGTGGCGGGGCCCTGGTGATAAACAAACATGGAGGCATCGGACCGTGTGGACCGGAACCCCTGCTGCTGAAGGAAGACCGTGATCTGCTGGTACCAGGCCCGAAGTGCCTGCTTTAACCCATACAGAGAACGGGAGAGCAAGCCACGTGGTCCGGATAGTCTGTGTCGACGAAACCAGTAGGCTGCTGACAGAACACCTGCTCGTCGAGATGTCCATGCAAGAAAGCATTAGACACATCGAGCTGGTGAACTGGCGAGGCGCGAGAAACAGCAAGCTGGAGGACAGCGCGAATCGTGTCCGGTTTGACAACCAGGGCGAAGGTGTCGGAGAAGTCCACGCCGGCAAACTGGCGGAAGCCACGCACCAGCCAACGCGCCTTGTAGCACTTGAGAGAGCCATCGAGGCGAGTCTTGTGGCGGAAGACCAACTTGCGAGTGATGACATTGGCACAGGGAGGCCGCGGAACAAGCTGCCACATACGGTTGCTCTGCAGGGCGTCAAACTCCTCACGCATCGCAGCTAGCCAGTTCGGATCCCGAAGGGCTGCGCAAGCGAAGGTGGGGAGCAGAGACGGTGCCGAGGTAGATGCAGCACACACGTACTCGTCCGATGGGTAGGGCGTGCTAGGACAAAGTGTCCCAGTCCGAGTCCGAGTGACCACGGGGCCGCATCGGGGGCCGCGGCGAGGGCGGCCGAGGGGGCCGCAGCGACGTGGGCCACGGAAGGGGCCTCCGGCGCGGGGAGCGCGGGCAGGGCCGAGTCCGGTGCGCGACTGGGTGGTCCACCAAAGGTGGAAGCAGGGGCGAACCGCGCCGCGGGAGATGCCGAAGGTGACGGTACCTGCTGAAACGGGAACACCAGCTCATCAAAGTACACATGCCGTGAAGTGAAAACGTGGTGGGACATTGGATCATAGCACCGGTAACCTTTGGTGTTGGGAGGATAACCAAGGAAAATGCAAGGAAGCGACCGGGGAGCGAGTTTGTGAGGAGCAGTGGACGCGGTGCTAGGATAACAGAGACACCCAAAGATGCGAAGATCATCATAAGATGGAACTGCACCGAAGAGGAGGTGGTGAGGAGTGTAGTTCCAG
This sequence comes from Triticum dicoccoides, assembly GCF_002162155.2. Classification (NCBI taxonomy): domain Eukaryota; kingdom Viridiplantae; phylum Streptophyta; class Magnoliopsida; order Poales; family Poaceae; genus Triticum; species Triticum dicoccoides. Next base: position 725,262,344 of record NC_041389.1, on the reverse strand, counting down.
CGGGAACGACAGGGGCCAATATTAATAAGGAGGCTGGCGATCATGAGCACGCCTGGCTAGAACCGAGGAGGCACGTAGGAGTGGAAGAGCAACGTGCGGACACAGTCATGAAGAGTGCGGATGACGCGCTCGGGGCGACCATTCCGCTGGGACGTGTAGGGGCAGGTGAGACGTAAGATGGTGCCATGGGACGCAAGTAAATTGCGGACGGCGGCGTTGTCAAACTCCTTACCATTGTCAGTTTTCAAGGCGAGAATAGGACGACTGGACTGTGTGGTGACATATGAATAAAAGGCTATGAGTGTGGCAAGAGTGTCGGACTTGCGACGGACAGGGAATGTCCACACATAATGAGAAAATCATCCAATATCACCAAATAGTATAAATAGCCCGTGTTGCTAGCAACCGGGGACGTCCAAACATCACTATGCAATAACTGAAACAGAAAGGGAAGATGAATATGCTTGCCAAGACGGCAAGCCTCACAAGTGTGATCGTCGACCTTATTACATGAGAAAGAAAAACTCTGAAAAATCTGACGCATAACGGTGGAGTTGGGATGACCGAGATGGGCATGCCAAAGATCGACACTGGCGACGAAGGCGACGGGACGACGGGTGGTGGTGGCGCCGGAGGGATGCACTGGGTAAAGCTCGTCCGGGCTGTCACATCGGTGGAGTACCATCCGTGTACGGGCGTCCTTCACAGAAAAACCGATATCGCCAAATTCAACAATGATAGCATTCTCACGAGCAAGGCGACAAACAGAAACGAGATTAGTGACTATGTCAGGAGACACAAGAACATTACACATATGGACGGGAGTAAAAGTAGAGGAAAAAGACATATGACTGACATGTGTAATGGGTAGGGAGGAACCGTTACCAATGGTGATACGGGTGGGAGTATGAATAGGAGTGGCAGACGCAAGGTTCCCGGTATGAGCAGTCATGTGAGCAGTGGCTCCCGAGTCCATGTACCAGTCACTGCCGCCACCATAGGAGCTCGGGGACGGGGCGGAGTGTAGAGCAGCGAGGAGGGTAGGGTCCCACGGCGGCGACACCTGAGGAGGGTAAAACCCTCCGTAGGCCGGCGCGGGGGCTGCACCGAAGGCCGACGCGGCAACGGCGCAGTAGGCGGGCGCGGCGGCGGCGCCGTAGGCAGGCACGGCCCCGTAGGCGGGCGCAGGCAGGGGGCGACACCGTAGCCGCTATAGGGAGCGGCGTTCTGCACGGCGAAGAGAGCCTAGTGGCTCGCCGGGCGAGGCCCAAGGATTCCCGGAGCGGGAGCCCGAGGGACTGGCATCAAGTACGCATGGACGACGCCGGTCCACGGGTTGGTGTCGTACTTCCATGGAGGAGTCGCCTGCTGCTGCAGCTGACGAGCCCCCCGCCCCCGGCGCCTGTTAGTGCTTGTGTCTGCCCCCGCGGCGGTTGCCGCGGCGTCCGCCACCCGGCTGCTGGAGGGCAGTGGGAGGGGCGGGAGGGGGAAGTACCTCGGAGGCGCGGGGGGCGGCGGCTGCTGGCGCGGCGCAGGTGGGGCGGTGATACGTCTCCAACGTATCTATAATTTATGAAGTATTCATACTATTATATTATCTGTTTTAGATGTTTAATGGGCTTTACTATACACTTTTATATTATTTTTGGGGCTAACCTATTAACCTAGAGCCCAGTGCCAGTTTCTGTTTTTTCCTTGTTTTTGAGTTTTACAGAAAAGGAATACCAAACGGAGTCCAATTGACGTGCCAACTTTTGACGAATTTTTATGGACCAAAAGAAGCCCCAGGAGTGCAAGAGTTGGGCCAGAAGAGTCCCGGACTGCCCACGAGGGTGGAAGGCGCGCCCTAGGGGGGGCACCCCCTGCCTCGTGGACAGCCCGGAGACCCCCTGACGTGAGACTTACGCCAAAAATTCCTATAAATACTGAAACCTCCAGAAAATAACCTAGATCAGGAGTTCCGCCACCGCAGGCCTGTGTAGCCACCAAAAACCAATCGGGACCCTATTACGGCACCCTGCCGGAGGGGGGGGGGTCCCTCACCGGTGGCCATCTTCATCATCCCGGCGCTCTCCATGACGAGGAGGGAGTAGTTCACCCTCGGGGCTGAGGGTATGTACCAGTAGCTATGTATTTGATCTCTCTCTCTCTCTCTCTCTCTCTCTCTCTCTCTCTCTCGTATTCTTGATTTGGCACGATCTTAATGTATCGCGAGCTTTGCTATTATAGTTAGATCTTATGATGTTTCTCCCCTCTACTCTCATGTAATGGATTGAGTTTTCCCTTTGAAGTTATCTTGTCGGATTGAGTCTTTAAGGATTTGAGAACACTTGATGTATGTCTTGCCATGCTTATCTGTGGTGACAATGAGATATTCACATGATCTACTTGATGTATGTTTTGGTGATCAATTTGCGGGTTCCGTGACCTTGTGAACTTATGCATAGGGGTTGGCACATGTTTTCGTCTTGACTCTCTGGTAGAAACTTTGGGGCACTCTTTGAAGTACTTTGTGTTGGTTGAATAGATGAATCTAAGATTGTGTGATGCATATCGTATAATCATGCCCACAGATACTTGAGGTGACATTGGAGTATCTAGGTGATATTAGGGTTTTGGTTTATTTGTGTCTTAAGGTGTTATTCTAGTACAAACTCTATGATAGATCGAACAGAAAGAGTAGCTTTGTGTTATTTTACTACGGACTCTTGAATAGATCGATCAGAAAGGATAGTTTTGAGGTGTTTTCGTACCCTACAATAATCTCTTCGTTTGTTCTCCGCTATTAGTGACTTTGGAATGACTCTTTGTTGCATGTTGAGGAATAATTATATGATCTAGTTATGTTATTATTGTTGAAAGAACTTGCACTAGTGAAAGTATGAACCTTAGGCCTTGTTTCCTAGCATTGCAATACCGTTTGTGCTCACTTTTATCATTAGTTACCTTGCTGTTTTTATAATTTCATATTACAAAAACCTATATCTATCATCCATATTGCACTTGTATCACCATCTCTTCGCCGAACTAGTGCACCTATACAATTTACCATTGTATTGGGTGTGTTGGGGACACAAGAGACTCTTTGTTATTTGGTTGCAGGGTTGTTTGAGAGAGACCATCTTCATCATACGCCTCCTACGGATTGATAAACCTTTGGTCATTCACTTGAGAGAAATTTGCTACTGTCGTACAAACCTCTGCACTTGGAGGCCCAACAACGTCTACAAGGAAAAGGTTGCGTAGTAGACATCAGGCGGCCGGTGGAGGGGCGCCACGTGAGGTGCCGGCAGCGAGGGCGTGATGCTGCACGCGCTTCTTGACCCCCTTCATCCGGCGCTCCTCCAACTGCAAGTACGCCACGAACTTGGGGAAGGAGGGCTCCGGTATCAAGGTGAGGTTGGAGGCGGCGTTGCCGAAGTCCTCGTTGAGGCCGGCGGTGAGCATGCTGAGGAGGAGGTCGTCATCAACCTTGGCTCCAATGTTGCGGAGCTCATCCACCAACGTTTTCAGGCGGCGACAGTAGTCATCAATGGACTGTTCATCCTGGTGACAATCAAAAAATTCTTGCTACAAAAGAACGCGGCGCTGAAGCTTATTGTCGATGAAGAGGCCGTTCAGCTTGACCCACATGGCCCGGGCGTCGTCGCCGGCGCTCATGACCGTGTGGAACAAGTCCTTGGAGATGGTGGTGAAGAACCACCGGATGATTGTGGCGTTGATCGCGGTCCACTCGGTGTCGTACACCATGACGCGGGAGTCAACGGTGCCATCCACATGATCCACGAGGTTGTTCTCGCGGAAGAGAAGCGAGAAGTATGTCTTCCATGCGAAGTACGTGGAGTTGGAGGCGTCGAGGACCACAGGGACGCGTGCGTGGACATTGATGTCGCGGATTTCAGCAGGTTCGACGGCGAAAGGGTTGGAGTAGGTGGAGGCGTTGGACGACATGGCGGCGAGGGTGAGGGGAAGGGGGCGGCGCGGCCGTGGTGAGGCGGCGCGACGGAGGGAGATGGGCGGCGCGGCGGGGAGGAGGAGACGCGTGGGGAGGCGCGCGTGGGGAGAGGGGTGGCGGCGGCGTGGGGCGGCGGCTAGGGTTTGCGGAAGCGGTAGGATCGACTTGCGATAGATACCATGTAGAGAATGATTTGGTGGATCGATAATTGATTGATCGTGCACTAGGCACATATATATGTACAAAGGGTGCGACCGGTATCTTGTCTCCTAAGATACACGTACATACAAAAGGAGACAGACACTACAGGTACTGGATACGAAACCCAAACCTACGTAAATGTACACTTGTTCAACACCTACTAACAGATAAAGCTGAAGGAACGAAGTGAGGCTTGAATTTTCCAATTTATTTGGACCAAAACATGCATATACAAGCTGGTGGCATACATGGCTAATTGTTGTTGCAAGAAAAATGGAAAGGCTAGAATGACTTATAAGTCCATATATAGCAGCTAGTTAGAATGCACATGGTCAGGCCTGAAGAAATTTAATTTTTTGTCTGATGAGATTTCTTTCACGATGAACAATCAATCAGTCCATATATATATAGCAGCGGCATGAGCATGTACAAGAGATTCATGCAAGTAGACATCCCATGAACATGAAGCATCGACAACCTTATAAATGACTTAGAAAACAAGATGAATAAGTTCCCAATTCATCTCCCAGTGACTTGGAGAGCGGGCACCGGGCGTGGTATTATTATTGATCATTTCCGTCCAGTCCAGACTCCAGAGCATCATCAAGCAACTGAGCAGCAGCAGGATCGTTGATGCAGAGATAGCACACCCTCGCCTAGACGCCTAGTTCGTGTGCTAGTATTTTGCGCACTGTCTGTAACTGGAAGGAAGACAATAGCCACATCAATCAACAAGTATAAAAAACAAGATACATGAATAAAAATTGGTAGAGTTGAAATAAATCGTACGCGTCGTTGCCCCAGAAGGAGAGCTGGCAGAAGGAGAACCATGCATGCATGCCGTTTACTGTCTTTCTGCTCCCACTCAGTTCTGCACGGCCGAATTAGACGCAGGCCCAATTGCAGAGTTTTTTATTTTGCAGTTTGCACAGCCATTCCGGCCCAAGGTGCGCGCTCTGTCTCCTCTCTGGAAGACAGCAGCCAGCCACATTAGCAGGTATAGAAAGTAAGAGCAGTAACACACTAGAAAAATTACATACGTACACATGAACAAATGAAGCATTGCCGATAAAATCATTGAGAGTTGAAATTAATAAGCTTACGATGTCGTGGCCTTTAATTAGGAGCTGACAGGTGGGGTTTCTCTTTACTCTCCTCGGGCACCAGTAATTATTGACAAGCACTATTAGTAGAGCAGAACAACATTAGTCAGTCAGTCAGTCAGTCAGGACTTCAATTAGTGCTCTTCCTTCCACCATCAAAATATATATGCTCCTTGAGAATCCCTGCCACAAGAGCTTGGTCTGAAAGAAACTGCTCCTTGCAACTGCCCACTCCCTTGACCTCTGCCTCATTTCAGAGTAGAGAGACTCTGTATGCTCTCCGGTAAAGATGTCAGGTTGGGGCATTCGCCGATTAAAATTTCTTTCAGAGAAGTCAACTGTCCCAACCATCCCGGTAATATCTCTACGCCTTTGCACTGCATCAACCTCAGTATTTTAAGAGCGGTGAGGCTCTTCATGCTTTCAGGCAAAGTTGTCAGTCTGGGGCAATCTCGGATGTCAAGCAATTGTTAGAGAAGCCAACTGTCCCAACCATTCAGGAAATCTCTCCAGGCCTCTGCACGATATCACCCACAGTTTCTTAAGAGCGGTGAGATTCTTCATGCTTTCAGGCAAGGATATCAGGTTGGGGCAATCGTGGACTGAAATTACTTCTACAGAAGTCAACTGTCCCAAACATCCTAGTAATGTCTCCAGGCCATTGCACCGTATCAACAACAGTGTTCTAAGAACAGTGAGGTTCTTCGTGCTTTCAGGCAAAGATATCAGGTTGGGGCAATCATCAATATAAATCTCTAGTAGAGAAGTCAACTGTCCCAACCATCCCAGCAATGTTTCTAGGCCTTTGCACTCTATCAACTTAAGTATTCTGAGAGCACTGAGGTTCTTCAGGCTTTCAGGCAAAGATGTCAGGCTGGGACAATCTTGGATACGAAGGGCTCGTAGAGAACCGAGGTGGCCTAACCATACCAGGAGTGCCTCCAGGTCCTTCAACGATCCCAAATATAGTTCAGTGAGAGAGGTGAAGCATCGCATGACCTTTGGCAAAGTCCTCAATCCAGTGGTGGACGGTACGTCAAATATCTCAAGGGTGGGAAAGTGTTGAAGTCTATCCCACTTGTCTTGAGAGAAACAACAGCTCCGTAGACCCATCACAGATGAACAAATGAAAGACGGGAGCTTTCCAAATCCTCGTTTTGGCAAAACATTCTCGTTGTTGCTCAAAACCCAAAACATACATCTTGGGGGATAAGGAAGGAAACTTAACTTTGGGCAGTCCACTACCTCCAAATGATACAAATCAGGGATTAGAAACTCTTTGTTTTCTCCACTTGATTCTGTTGTCCACCGTTCGTCCAAATTCAGGCTTTCAGGCAAATATGTCAGGCTGGGACAATCTTGGATACGAAGGGCTCGTAGAGAACCTAGGTGGCCTAACCATACGGGAGTGCCTCCAGGTCCTTCAACGATCAGGCCTGGAGACACCAGGTTGAATCTTTCACGTAAAAAGGGAGTGTTGGAATCAAAGTGAATGACGATATAGGTCACTACTTTCAAACACATAAGGGCCTGAGACAAGGAGATCCAATGTCACCTATTATGTTCTACATTGTAGCCGACATGTTGACAATTCCAATAGGAAGGGCTAAGGATGCTGGTCAAGTAGGTGGCTTGGTACCTCATCTTGTTGATGGAGGGGTGTCTATCCTACAGTACGCCGATGATACTATTATCTTTATGGAGCATGACTTGGCAAAAGTAAGAAACATGAAGCTGGTGTTATGCTTATTCGAACAATTGACCAGGTTAAAGATTAACTTCTACAAAAGCGAATTGTTCTGCTTCGGAAGAGCCAAAGAGGAACAAGAGGCGTACAAACAATTGTTCGGGTGTGAATTGGGGGCTTTACCTTTCACGTATTTGGGTATACCAATTCACCATCGTAAGCTAACAAATAGAGAATGGAAGTGTATTGAGGATCGATTTGAAAAGAAACCGAGTTGCTGGAAGGGAAAGCTGATGTCATATGGAGGCCAATTAATTCTTATTAATTCAGTACTCACGAGCATGCCTATGTTTCTCTTGTCTTTTTTCGAGGTACCAGTTGGAGTTCGGAAAAGACTGAATTTCTATCGATCCCGCTTATTCTGGCAGAGTAATGACATGAAAAGAAAGTATAGACTCACTAAATGGGATATTTTTTTTCGACCGAAAGACCAAGGGGGTCTAGGTATCGACAATCTTGAGGTTAAGAACAGATATCTTATCAACAAGTGGTTGTATAAGTTATCTGTAGAGTCAGAGGCCACGTGGACACAGATTCTGCGTAATAAGTATCTTCATTCGAAAACTTTGTCCCAGATGACAGTGAGGCCGACGGACTCACCTTTTTGGAAAGGACTTATGATAGTTAAATCATTCTTTTTCAACAGGACAAAGTTTCTAGTCGGAAACGGTACCTCTACGAGATTCTGGGAAGACACATGGTTAGGGGAAACTCCCCTTGCGCTTCAATATCCTTCCCTTTATAGCATTGTTCAACGAAGAGACGCTTTCGTTGCAACTATGCTTTAGTCCACTCCTCTCAATATTCACTTCAGGAGAACACTTGTCAGAGCCCGTTGGGAAACCTGACTCCATCTGGTGAGAAGACTGATGGATGTGCAGCTTTCTCAACGTTCAGACTAGTTGTGCTGGAAGCTAACCAGGAATGGAGGGTTTACGATTAAATCCATGTATCTGGATATTATCAACTCTAGCTCTATTCCTAGTTCGAAACATGTTTGGAATGTCAAAGTACCTTTGAGAGTTAAAGTATTTATGTGGTTTGTACATAAACAAGTCATTTTAACTAAGGACAACTTGACAAAACGCAACTGGATTGGTTCTACCAGATGTAGTTTTTATGAACAGGATGAGACCATCAAACACCTCTTCCTTGACTGTCCGGTGGCAAAAAATTTATGGCGGACTATTCATATTGCTTTTAATAGTACTCCTCTGAATAATATAATGTTATTTGGGACGTGGCTTGACGAGATTGATTCTGAAATAGCGAGACACATTCGTGTAGGAGTATGTGCTTTACTATGGGCAGTCTGGAACTGCAGGAATGATTTGGTTTTTAACAGAACAACAAATACTCATTTGTTGCGGGTTATTTTCTGAGCCACTGCGTTGATCTATATGTGGTCGCTACTCACTCAGACGGAGACCAGGGAGCGTTTGGTTACTGGATCTATCCGATGGGAGATGGTAGCTTGGGCTATATTCAACTGGTTTGGATGGCGGTCATGTAATATGATAGGCAGTTAGTTTTCCTATCTTTATTTTGCCAGCCGATTGTGGCTTTCCTTTTACCATTTCGCTCTTTGTGAGCTTTTAGTTTGAGACTTGATGACCTATGTTGAACTTATTTGCTTTTTAATAAAGGTGGCCGTATGCATCGTTCTGATGTAGAGGCCGGGGTTCTCCCCCTTTTCTAAAAAAGGTCCTTCAACGATCCCAAATATAGTTCAGTGAGAGAGGTGAAGCATCGCATGACCTCTTGCAAAGTCCTCAATCCAGTGGTGGATGATACCTCAAATATCTCAAGGGTGGGAATGTGTTGAAGTCTATCCCACTTGTCTTGAGAGAAACTATAGCTCCGTAGACCCATCACAGATGGACAAATGGAAGACGAGAGCTTTCCAAATCCTCGTTTTGGCAAAAGTTTCTCGCTGTTGCTCAAAACCCAAAACATACATCTTGGGGGATAAGGAAGGAAACTTAACTTTGGGCAGTCCACTACCTCCAAATGATACAAATCAGGGATTAGAAACTCTTTGTTTTCTCCACCTGATTCTGTTGTCCACCATTCCTCCAAATTCTCCATCAACGTCAAATTCAGTAGTCTTAGTTTCATACAAGGTCTGCCCTCTCCAGAGAATTCCTTACCATGTATCCTAATGTTGGGAATGTGTTTTAGATACAACATTCTTAAATTTGGCAGGGCCCCGAATGGAGGAAGACAATCACATGCTTCCAAGCCCTGAAGCGTCACTTTACTAAGAAACGGGAGGTAGGACGAGATGTCAAACATCCAATTAGGGAAATCCTTGCTCACGTACCCTCGCAGAAAAAAGTTTTCAAGACCCCGAGGAGGTACGAGCCTGTCCAACACAGATGTACCTCCTTCATTTCCCAGAAAAGCTTTAGTACTCGAATATCTGATTTATCACGTAGGTTGACTCTGTTTGCGTCTTCTGGACGCCTGACATTCTGAAGGCCTTCAAGTGTCAGCTCTGAACAAGTTAATCCCACAAGATCCACTATACTGCTGCATCCTTTGCTCTCTATCTCATGTACATGATGACTTACAACCAACTTTAGACGCTTATAAATGGGTGAAACTTTTTCAGAGCAACAACAATTTACTCCATCAATCACAAACGGGGTGAGACTAGTCATGTCACCAATGCTATCAGGGCAGTCCTCCAAATGTAAAAGACATTCAAGTGCAGTATTTGAAGCTTAAGTTCACCAAATGAGGAGGGGAGGTCATGGAGCATCAGACAGTATGACAAATGGAGACACCTCAACGTAGACAATTTTCATAGCGACTCAGGCAATTGTTGGAGCTTAGCACAACTTGTTAGGTTCAAAGCTTCAAGCTTGGAGAGGTGACCAAAAGATTCAGGGCATTCTTTGAGGTTATGATAATCTGAAAGATCTAGGTACTTCAAATGATTAAGTTGGCAAAATGACCCTGGCAGGATTGAAACCTTGTAGCAACCTGAGAGGTCCATGAACTCAAGCTTGGGAACATGGCCGAAATCAATTGCCAGCTCTTCTAGCTCATGGCAACTCGATAGTTTCAGGTGCTCTAAACACAAAAAGCTTATATTGTCAGGTAATTTGGTGAGCTTTGAACAACTTGACAGGTTTAAGAATGAGAGTTTAGGAAGGTTACCAAATTTATCAGGGAGCTTTTCAAGAGCAGAGCAATCTAACATGTCTAGGTGGTGTAAGCATGCAAGGTCACAGATTGATTAAGGCAACTCTTTGAGTATAGGACACCCAGATAGATTGAGGAAAAAGAGTCGAGTGAGACCGCCTAGTGATGAAGGTAGCTTATCGGAGGCTGCTACTGCCAGATAGGTACAAATAGCAAAGTTTGTTGAGGCAACAAATATTGTACATGCAAGCAAGGAATTGGACAGAATGAGAGTTTCCATGTTTTGAAGTGCATGAAAATTCTTACGAAGTGATGTTATTGGCAAGCCTGTGGCATCAAGATACCTAACTAGCTTCAGCTGATTAATGGAACACTAGTAGAAAAAGGGTCAAACATGAAGCACATTAGTGCCGGTTTGTATTTGAGCCGGCACAAATGTATACATTAGTGCCGGTTCCAACGGCTAGCCGGGCCGCTCTCATTAGTACCTGTTCGTGGCTAACCTTTAGCATCGGTTCGTGCCACGAACCGGTACTAATGAGAGTGGTGGCAGGATGTTGTCAGTCTGGGCCCCCTCCAGCACCTTTAGTACCGGTTCGTGGCACGAACCGGTACTAAAGGTCGTCCTACATAAACCCTTCATCCACCCGAGCTCGCTCTGTTCTTCCCCTTTCCCCTCTCCTCTCTATTCTTCCCCTCTTCCTCTCGAGCTCATCACACATTTTGCCCAAAATTTGTCAAGATTTGAAGGCCCCCATCCATTCAAATGATCACAAAGGTTAGCAAATTTGTCCTTTCATCTCTCATTGCTAGATTAGCTCTTGCAATGCTTTATATAGTTATTAATTTGTGAGTTTAGTAATTTAGAAGGAAATATATATATATGTGCTAGTATTTGATTTATATGCAATTTGAGGTTAAAATAACACTTAGTTTGCATATGTAGGTGTGGTTTACTTAGTGCCTTCTAAATCTCCGTCGTAACCACCGTCGATTGCCTGCACCGTCCCGTCGCCGGCACCACCTTGTGGTGAGCCTCTTGTTCATGAAATTTTATATAAAAATTGATGTTTGTGTGATTTGGATACATAGTTACTCGTATAATAATTATCTTACCCGTACGTTATTTGTTATACATAGTGCCATGGTTTTGATATCCGTCCCCGTCGGCCCTCGTCCTTGTTATGATTCGGATGTGGTATATTCTCTTTTAAAACTATTTGTTGCATTTCGTGTTTATGACAAATTATGCCCATCAAGTTGACATAGATATTTTTATCTAGGAGGTATGTGAACCGGAAATTCCAACCGACCCTATTGTCGAGAGGTTAAATTTAGTTGAAAGAGAAAACGAGTACATGAAAGAAAAATTGAAAAGAATTGAGGGGGAGAAGATGGAATTGGAGTTGCATGTTGCCGATGTCGTCGATGATCACAAGATCAAGAAGGAGAAAATGCGCTTGAAGATTAGAAAGATTAGAAAATATGCCATCGATAGTGAGGCTTGGTATCATTATGCTGTTGGATCAATTGTTACCTTAGTTGCGATCTTGATCGCATTTGTTGTTGCATTTAAATGCTTTAGCTAGAGAGTTATTTGTTTGTTGCATTTAAGTGTTGTATGATCTTTATGTATGAACTTGTATTAATTTGGTCTATTCGGTGTTGTGTAATGAAGATGAGCCGGCAATGGATGTACGATGACCGATGCTCCCCCCAGTTCGTTGAGGGCGTGCATACTTTTCTGCTTGCGGCTGAGGCAAACAAGCGGGCGGATGGTTTTATGCCTTGTCCATGTGCTGGCTGTAAGAATGGTCGCAATTACTCTACGTCAAGAACCATTCACGTCCACCTGTTTGAGTCCGGTTTCATGCCCCACTATAATGTTTGGACCAAGCATGGAGAAAGAGGGGTTATGATGGAAGACAATGAAGAAGAAGAGGACGACGACAGCTATCCTGGCCATGGGTTCCCTGAATACGATGATACAACAATGGGGGAAGAAGCTGAGCCGGTAATGCGGGAAGAAGCTGAGCCGGCAATGCGGGAAGAAGCTGAAGAAGAGGCATCAGATGAGCCCGTTGATGATCTAGGTCGGGCCATTGCCGATGCAAAGAGAAACTGCGCAAGTGATTTGGAGAAGAAGAAGTTGCAGCGCATGTTAGAGGATCACAAAAAAATGTTGTACCCGAATTGCGTAGGTGACAAGAAAAAGCTGGGCACCACACTGGAATTGCTGCAATGGAAGGCAGAGAATGGTGTATCTGACAAGGGATTTGGAAAGTTGCTGGTAATGATAAAGGATATGCTTCCAAAGGACAACGAATTGCCCGAGAGTACGTACGAAGCAAAGAAGGCTGTCTGCCCTCTAGGGTTAGAGGTGCAGAAGATACATGCATGCCCTAATGATTGCATCCTCTACCGCGGTGAGTACGAGGATTTGAACGCTTGCCCGGTATGTGGTGCATTGCGCTATAAGATCAACCGCGATGAGCATGGTGATGTCGAGGGCGAGCGCCCCAGGAAGAAGATTCCTGCCAAGGTGATGTGGTATTCTCCTATAATACCACGGTTGAAACGTTTGTTCCAAAACAAAGAGCATGCCAAGGCGATGCGATGGCACAGAGAAGACCGTAAGAAAGACGGAAAGTTGAGAGTACCCGCTGACGGGTCGCAGTGGAGAAAAATCAAAAGAAAGTACGGGAAGGAGTTTGCAGATGACGCAAGGAGCGTATGGTTTGGTCTAAGCGCAGATGGCATTAATCCTTTTGGGGAGCAGAGCAGCAACCATAGCACCTGGCCTGTGACTCTATGTTTGTATAACCTTCCTCCTTGGTTGTGCATGAAGCGAAAGTTCATTATGATGCCAGTGCTCATCCAAGGCCCTAAACAACCCGGCAACGACATTGATGTGTACCTAAGGCCATTAGTTGAAGAAATCTTACAACTGTGGAATGGAACAGGTGTACGTGCATGGGATGAGCACAAACAGAAAGAATTTGACCTAAAGGCATTGTTGTTCGTGACCATCAATGATTGGCCTGCTCTCAGTAACCTTTCAGGACAGACAAACAAGGGATACCATGGATGCACGCACTGTTTGGATGATACCGACAGTATATATTTGAATAGTTGTAAGAAGAATGTGCACCTGGGACATCGTCGATATCTTCCGAGCAGGCATCCCGTACGAAAGAAAGGCAAGCATTTCAAAGGTGAGGCGGATCACCGGACGAAGCCTCGCCACCGTACTGGTGCTGATGTACATGATATGGTCAAGGATTTGAAGGTGATATTTGGAAAGGGTCCTGGCGGACAATCTGTTCCAAAGGACGCTGACGGACGCGCACCCATGTGGAAGAAGAAATCTATATTTTGGGACCTGCCATATTGGAAAGACCTAGAGGTCCGCTCCGCAATCGACGTGATGCATGTGACGAAGAATCTTTGCGTGACCCTGCTTGGCTTCTTGGGCGTGTATGGGAAGACAAAAGATACACCTGAGGCACGGGAGGACCATCAACGTATGCACGGAGAAGACGGCATACATCAGGGTCATGCAAGCTACGCTCTTACCAAAGAAGAGAAGGAAATCTTCTTTGAATGCCTGCTCAGTATTAAGGTACCGTCTGGCTTCTCATCTAATATAAAGGGAATAATAAACATGGCAGAGAAAAAGTTCCAGAACCTAAAGTCTCATGATTGCCACATGATTATGACGCAACTGCTTCCGGTTGCATTGAGGGGGCTTCTACCGGAAAACGTTCGATTAGCCATTGTGAAGCTATGTGCATTTCTCAATGCAATCTCTCAGAAGGTAATCGATCCAGAAATCATACCAAGGTTACAGAATGATTTCGTGCAATGTCTTGTCAGTTTCGAGTTGGTGTTCCCACCATCCTTCTTCAACATCATGACACACGTCCTAGTTCACCTGTGCCAAGAGATTAACATTTTGGGTCCTGTATTTCTACACAATATGTTCCCCTTTGAGAGGTTCATGGGAGTCTTAAAGAAATATGTTCATAACCGTGCCAGGCCAGAAGGAAGCACCTCCAAGGGCCATCAAAATGAGGAGGTCATTGAGTTTTGTATTGACTTTATTCCTGACCTTAAGCCGATTGGTGTTCCTGAATCGCGACATAAGGGCAGACTGGATGAAAAAGGCACGCTAGGAGGGGAACAAATAATATGTATGGACGGACATTCTCTCACTGAAGCACACTACACAGTTCTACAGAATTCCGCCTTGGTGGCTCCGTATATGGATGAACACAAGAATTTGCTACGCTCCAAACACCCGGAGCGGTCTGATGACTGGATTACACGTGAACAAACCAGGAGTTTCACCAGCTGGTTGCAGACACGTACCATGCATGACACCTCTATTGAAGATGACCTGTACTTGCTGTCCCAGTTACCATCTTCGAATATAATGACTTTCAAAGGGTACGAGATAAATGGTGATACATTTTACACGATCCCCCAAGATAAGAAGAGCACCAACCAAAACAGTGGTGTCCGCTTTGATGCAGAAACCAAGACGGGAAAGGAAACATATTATGGTTATATACAGGACATATCGGAACTTGACTATCGATGTGGTTTAAAGGTCCCTTTGTTTCGGTGCAAATGGTTCAATATGACACGAGGCGGGGTAACGGAAGACCCGCAGTACGGAATGACAACAGTGGATCTCAACAATCTTGCGTATGCAGATGAACCATTCGTCCTAGCCAATGATGTGGCACAAGTTTTCTATGTGAAGGACATGTCTACCAAGCCAAGAAAAAGAAAAGATTAGGAAGCGAATGCATCGTACGATGAGCCAAAGCGGCACATAGTTCTTTCTGGGAAGAGAAACATCGTGGGAGTGGATGACAAGACAGACAAGTCAGAAGATTATGAAAAGTTTGATGAAATTGCTCCATTCATAGTGAATATTGACCCGAGCATCCCGTTAAATGATGAATATTTTCCATGGTTACGGCGCAAAGGGACACACGTGAAGAAAAAGTTTCACACCCAAAGATCTGGGATGTGATCGGCTTCACTAGCTATCATCACTTTCTTCTGTGTTTCGCACCGAGAGGGGAATCTCTGTAATAGTTAGGGTAGTTATGTGTTTTGGCATTTGAAACGCGAAGAAATTTTATGTGCAAACAAATTCTTTCATGCCTTTACTGATTTTTAAAGTTAAGTTATTCACAAACTAGTGATTCACACTAATTTCAAATAATTCAAAATTTAAACTATTCAAATTTGAAAACTACGAGCACTAACAGAAAGTTTGTAATTTTGTGTACCTAAAACACAAATGTTCAGAAAGAAACTCTAAATACACAAAAAAACAACACAAAAATAAATATTTTTTAAAAAAAAAAGCCCTAACAGAAAGTTTGTAATTTTTTGTACCTAAAACAAAAATGTTCACAAATAAACTCTAAATACACAAAAAAAACAACACAAAAATAAATAAAGCAAAAAATAAAATAAAAAAAGCCCGCCTACTAGGCCAAAGCGGCCTGCATACGACTAGAAACCCAACCTGTCGTTGGGCCAGGATGCACGCCCACAAAGGCCAAGTGGGCCCACAGGGCTGCAAAGAACACGTAGACCCAGTAAGCCTGCTTTGGAGAGGAGCTCGAGAGAGCGACCGCACGGGGGTTTATAAACCAGTGCGGTCGCCCCTCGGCTAGCGAGGTGGGACTAAACTTGCCGCACCGCACCTGCGCCAGCGCACCCCCTTTAGTACCGGGTCGTGGCACAAACCGGTACTAAAGGGGGGGGCCTTTAGTACCGGTTTGTGCCACCACCCGGTACTAAAGGGGGTCGCTTCCGCCGCTTGGCCTGGCCAAAACAGGCCTTTAGTACCGGTTGGTGGCTCCAACCGGTACTAAAGGTGCCTTATATATATACAACGGCTACGAAAATTTTAGTTTCCCTCTCTGTTCGTTCCTCTGTTTCCGTCTCCGTCGCCATCGCCGCCGCCCTCGATCGTCTCCGTCGCCGCTCGTCTCCGTCGCCGCCCCCGTCCCCGTCGCCGCCCCCGTCCCCGTCGCCGCCCCGGCCCCGTCCCTGTCGCGCCGTCCCCGTCCCCGTCGCGCCGTCCCCGTCCCCGCCGTCGCCGCCCCGGCCGTCGCCTCGCCTTGCCGTCGCCTCGCCGTCGCCTCGCCCGCTGTGAGCCCTCCCCGAGCCCGTACACACACACACAAGCATGTTTAATTAGTTTAGATATATAATTAGTCTTTAGTTAGTTTAGATTATTTAGATTATTATTTTGTATGTTTAATTAGTTTATATAATTAGTGTTTAATTAGTACACACACGTATTTTGTATGTTTAATTAGTTTAGATTATTTAGATTATTATTTTTTCACTATTATATATGTATGAATGCATGTTAGATGGATATAATTAGTGTTTAATCAGTTAGAAATTAGTGTTATATAGAAATGTTAGAAATTAGTGTTATATAGAAATGTTAGAAATGTTAGAAATTTTAGTGTTATTTATATTATTTAGATTAGCATAATTAGTGTTATATAGAAATGTTAGAAATTTTAGTTATCAAAATCCGATCATTAAAAAAATGTTACTCTTTGCGGGCATATAGCTAGTATTTGTTCTCGACGATGTCCGGCCCGCATCCTCGCCGTCGACCTGTCTGCGACGACGTCCAGCCGACCCATGTCCGGGACTGGGCTCCGCCGGGTTGGCACTGGGAGGTGCTGCCTGGAGGGGCGCGCCGCTTGATGAGGAACCCGGCCCCGGGTTCCGTCGTCGACCCTGATCTCGTTTGGTGGCGTTCGCGTGGGCCAGTTTCGGTGCGGAGGGACCCGGCCCCGCCGGAGGTGGTACATCGCCGTGTCAGGGAGGAGGACGAGCACGTCCATCGCTACATGGTTGTGTTAGAGGGCGGCAGGTTCTCCAATACCTGGCAGTATCTTCGGGGATCTCACTTCAGCTATGATCCTGTGAGGGTTCCTTCTCTTTGGTTGTCCACCGCCCGCGCCGCAGGAACCGCGAGTGTCCTAGATTCTTCTGTAGTATTCGATCTTTAATTAGCTAGCCAGTGATGTACTATTCAATATTATATATTATTCGAGACGATGTATTCGAGATTATATCTATTATTCTAGACGAAGTATTCGAGATTATATCTATTATTCGAGACGATGTAATTTGAATACTAAATTGTTTTATATTTCTTTTGAATTAGTTAAATAAAAGCTATGGCAGACAATACCGACAGAGAGGGAGAACAGACCATGTTCGATATGATACGCGGGCCAGATGATGATCAGAATGAAGAAGATTATGACGGCTCCGAATTTCTAAACAACACCGAAGAGGGTGATATGATATTCGATCGCGACGACCGAATTGATGAAGTCATGAACTATGATTATGACGATGACGAAGAACATGTTGATCCTGAAACAACAAAGACCGGCGAGGTATATATATTTATATAAGCAGGTATCTGGTGATCATCACATGTTTTAAATGACTTGAAGATATATTAACGAATCGATCTTTGTTCTTTCAGCCATCCGGATCGAGCAAATCTTCAGGCAAAAGGACGAAACGAGGCCCGAACAAAAAGTTGAAGGAGGGCGTAAAGTACAATATCGAGGCAGTCAGACCTAATGACGAACCATTAGCGCCTAAGAAGATTGCGGACAAGTTCATTCGTCAGTGCGGAGTTCTTGTGAAGGACCAACTCCCGGATCTCCCTTCAAGAATGGAGAGAGCCAGCAAAAGACAAAAGACAAAAATGCAAAGAGGATGCTGCTCCACGTCCAGATGTTACTTTTGTCAACAAGAATCAAAAAGATCTGCTTTGGGATACTCTCATGGAACATTTCACCCTACCAGATCATTTCACAGAAGCAGATGTGCAGAAAGTCAAGGATGCTACTCTTAGGAAGATGGCGGTTGCATTCAAGAACCACAAGAATCGTGAATGTGACAAGTACGTCAAGGGAGGAAGGAAGACTCCAGTATTCGAAGGAACACTAGAGAACCAACGTGCTCATTGGGACGATTTCGTGAAATTCAAGGATTCGGAATTAGCTAAGGAAAGGTCGAGAATAAACAAGAAGAATGCCGAAAAAAGGATAAGTTCCATAAGCTGGGGCCAGGTGGCTATGCGGTGGCAATGCGTAAGTGGGATAAGTCTGAGAAAGAGATGGAGGATGCAGGTGCCACTCCGGTTACTAAGAGCTTGCCCCCCAGGGTCAGGACTTGGTTCTATGCGCATGGGGGGAGTTGGACGCGAAGACAGGCAATGTTTCGACGAGGGCAAGTCTGAAGGGAGCCGACGATGCGATACTTGTTGCAATAGAAGAGGCACGATCGAGGTTGTTCCATCCCAACAGAGAGAACGACGAGCTTACGCGTGCCCTGGGAAATCCTGAACACCCGGGAAGAACACGAGGCAAGGGCGCTATTCCGTGGTATGAGGGGTTTTCAGACTGGAACACCGACTACAGAACCCGTGTGAGAAAGAAGATTGCGGAGGAGAAGAAGAGGAAGATGGAGGAGGAGTAGAGGAAGCGGGACTATGAACGCCTTCAAGGCCTAGAAGCAAGTCAAGCGGAATTGGTAGTCAAATTCCAGCGGCAGCAGGAGCAGATCGACTCACTTACCCAACAAAGGGGGTCTTAGCAGCTGCAGCAGCTAGCGAATGATCCAGCATTGGATAGCATCGCCCCATCCATGCCGAGAAGCAGCGTGGGTTCCGCCCGGACGATGCAATGCTGGGTAGATACCCCGTGGATGACATCACGGAGAACACTAGCTGCGAGCTACACATCAAAATGAAGAACATATCCATGAAGGTGGCGGACGCCATTGCTTTTACAAATCCCCCCGAGGCAACCTTCCATTGCAACCCGATTCCAGCGGGCTATGCTCGTGTCTTGGTTGATGAGGTGGTGGACCCATATTCGGAGCTAGAGCTTGACTATCCTGGAGGTGACGATGAGCGCTTTCTCGGAGACGCCAACCATCGTATCATCCTATGGAAAAAGGATTGCATCATCTTTCGAAGGCCACCGACACCGCGTCAGCCGACTCCTCGTCGAAGTCCGCCACCGAGTCAGCAGTCTCCCGCTCCTGCAAGTCCACCAAGTCCGGCAAAGTGTCAGGCCACTCCTCCTCCTCCAAGTCCGCCACAGCGTCAGACGTTCACTCCTCCTCCAAGTCCGGCACAACCTCAGGCCACTCCTCCTCCAAGTCCGGCACAACTTCAGGCGGCCACTCCTCGTCCAACTCAGCCCTGTCAGCCGTCTCCGCCGCCTCAGCAATCACAGAAGAGACACCCCGCAGCTATGGTGCGTAGCGGTACGAGTCGAGGTAGTACAGGAAGTACAGGCGGAGGCAAGCGATATAAATATGGTCCAAGCCTCACGCCTCTTCCGCAGAGGGCTTATGACAGGTCCGAGGAGGAAATCGCAGCCATATCGAAGACCGAGGTGGAAGCCCATTTTGCACCGAAACCGCCACCGCCGCCAAGGGAGAAAGTGCCTGAGAAAATGATTGACCACTTCATTCGTATGGCTCAACCACCAGCTCCCAAGCCTGTTGACACAGACTATGAGCGCCACATCAGGAAGTTAAATCGAGCACGTCTACATAAGGAGGCGAGCTCGGGATCGAGCAAACAAGAAGGAGCTGTCAAAAAATGCGGGAAAACCATTCCCCAGCTGGGAGAACAGGCGGCGCAATCGATCCCCTCGCTTGTTGTGCCAACAACACGTGACAGTACGCACGCCCAATATTATTGTGGGCAAACAGTTTGCATTCCTGAGGTGGGCAATGTTGTAATAACGGAGGAGCATATAATGCAGGCTTAAGTTCTCAAAATCACTGTTGGACAACTCCTCGAGATCGAGCCCATGCCTGTGCTTAGAGAGGATGAAATAAAACGAAAATATGTCCGAGGCCAACCTTTGGTCGAGCCAGACAAGGTCAAGAACCTCCCAACGAGAATGTATGAATTGCATCAATGGTACATGAACATTACCAAGATTTCCGATCGATTGTCCTTCATGGTGAATGTCAAGAAGGAGCATTACTACCATGAGAAAGCTGTATCCGTTGAGTATTCTGAACTGTTTCAGTTATACAATCAAGACGCACTCGACAAATCTATCGTCAGTTGCTATTGTCTGTAAGTGATTTCTTTCTGTAATTTAAGTCTCAAGCTAGCTGTAGTGATCCTTTTGATCAATCATTACCTGTAATTATCCTCACTATATTCTTTTCTGTGGTATTATATGCAGGATGAAGATGTATGAAATGAGAAAAGGTGGACGCTATGGCATTGGGTTCATTCACCCAAACACCGTTAATGAATACACATGGAAAATAGATGCACGTCATCAAAAGGCCGTAGAGGACAACATGCTAGAGTTCTTGAAGCGCCTCAAATACAATGAAGATATACTACTTCCTTACAACTTCCAGTGAGTCACACTGTCTTGTACTACAAATTCTCTTTTTTTGCCTACTAGCTAGCTACATGTTTTTGCTTACATATACCCGCTTAATTAAGACATGCAAACGTGTGTGCATGCAGATATCACTGGGTCTTGTGTATCATTAAAGTTGACGCTGGAACAGTTGAAATACTGGACTCACTACTCAAAGAAAAAACTGACTATAACATCTTGTTTGGGATAGTCAACAGGTAATTTCAATCATTATTAACTATATATCTCGGCCTATTTAGTTCGTCATTTCATGATATGAACTATTTAATAACCCCTTTATTCATTTTCTTTGTCGGCGGGCAGGGCTTGGGCAAGGTTCATCAGCGTCACGGAAGGCGAATGGAAAGAAAAGCTTAAATGGGGAAGACCCAAAGTAAGTAATTAAGTAGTACTAGCTAGCTAGCTAGCTGCCATCTCTTTAATTATCATGCTTGATTAATTATTATCTGATCAAATCCCATTCTCGTAAAGGCCCTAAAGCAGGCGCAGGGGACTGATCTGTGTGCATTCTGCGTTTGCGAGAACATTCGCATGATGGCGTCCGAAAGGAGCAGATCTCAAAGACAGGAATGGGTACGCTTGTCAAAACACTATTCACAATTTTTACACCATTATCGATATCTAGTCACACAACTAATACACATGCATATTGATCTCCTTAACAGTTCAGAGAGGTGCGGGAGAAGCTCCTAGAAACGGAGCGCGTAGAAGCACTTCAAGAGGAAATAGCGGAATTTTTGCTCGACCAGGTCATAAATCCGAAGGGAGAATACTATTACCCGCTACCGCCCTCATGAAAACCACTTCCAATTATCATCGTGCTCCGAAGGCACCAATTAGGCTAATGTCACTGGCTCTGAAGGCAACATGCATATGTAGGAGAAATTGTATATAGCTATACATGTGTGTATGTGTGAATTAATTAATATGATGGTTTGTGAGACATTAATTGATGATATATATATGCATGATTGGTTCTACTAGAAATTCTATATATATATATATATATATATATAACGTGTACAATGTGTAGTATCGTAAAATACCAGCAAACGAAAAAGAATTAAAATGGAAACACAAAATTAAATGAAAAAGAAATCATAAAACTAAAAACCCCCCAAACCTTATAGTACCGGTTGGTCTTACCAACCGGTACTAAAGGGCTCCAAGCCCCTGGAGCTGGCTCGTGCCACGTGGTTTCTCTTTAGCACCGGTTCGTGCTGAACCGGTACTAAGGGGGGGCCTTTAGTGCCCACACTTTAGTGCCGGTTATGGAACCGGCACTAAAGGGCCTTACAACCGGTGCTATTGCCCGGTTCTGCACTAGTGGAAGATGGCAGCACCACGCTACTTGGAGAAGACTGGCATTCAGTTGAATGTCCACTTAGGTCCAAGACACGTATGTACTTGGACTGAGAAAATGCCTTTTCTGGGAGTTACAGCCCCCCCCCCCAATCCCTAAAGTGGAGGGATCTAAGCCTGTTTGGAATATATTTGAAAACCTCAACATCATTCTTGAAGTTGGTTAATTGGCATGTCTGCAGTAACGATCTCTGTTACATGTGGTGCTTTTGGTAGCATCCAGAGCGCGAGTGGCGGAGCTGATGGCTCGGACAATTGACTTGTCTAGAAGATATTTTTATCAAGGATTATTCCAACCCGACATCTTTTCCTGAAAGCATGAAGAACCTCACCGCTCTTAAAAAACTGAGCTTGATAAAATGCAAAGGCCTGGAAGCATTACCGAGATGTTTGGGATAGTTGACTTGCTTAGAAAAACTTAGCATTCACGATTGCCCCAACCTGATATCTTTGCCCAAAAGCATGAAGAACCTCACCGCTCTTAAAAGACTAAGATTGATAGGGTGCAAAGGCCTGGAAGCATTACCGGGATGGCTGGGACAGTTGACTTGTCTAGAAGATATTTTTTATCAAGGAATACCCCAACCTAACATATTTGCTTGAAAGCACGATGAACCTCGCCGCTCTTAAAAAACTGAGCTTGACAGAGTGTAAAGGCCTGAAAGCCATCATTTTTCTGTACACAAGTTGTTACTGACGGTTTGCACGGTGCCTTGAAAAGGTAGTTATGAAATAGTTTCTGTGTAGACTTGTTCGAGAGCGTCAGTGACAGGGTTTCACAATGGGAGGTCATATATGAGGACCTATTTTGAGAAAAGTTTGTGAATGCAACTTGTTACTCATGGTTTGGGCACACCACCTCATGTCGTACCCGACCACATTCGCTCGCCGCCCCTACCATCCCACACCCCACCCCGGGTCGTCCCTCAGTACTTTCAACCGCCGGCACCTACCTGCACCCCACCCCGGCTCGTCCCACAGTACTTTCAACCGCCGCCGCCTCCCTGCACCCAACTCCGGGTCATACCCGACCACATTCGCTCGCCGCCCCCATCGGCTCTC